>NW_022610609.1:0-29740 GCF_000309985.2 Brassica rapa
TGTATGAGCTGTCCGGGACGACGGCACTTCTGGATCGCTTGATTCAATCTCTGGAACCCTCATGATTTGGTGGTGTGGAAACCCAGTACTTTTCGACATAGGGGCTACACATAGTTTTGTGAGTCCGGGACTGGTTGGAAAGGGTCTGTTCTGTCTGGACGCTGGAGATAATTTTGGATAGTGAGGGCGGCCGGAGGGCAAGCCATGAAGTCACTAGGTCTCATGTCAAATATCCCAGTGTCAATACAGGGAAAGGTATTCCCTGTGGATTTGGTTCTGTGTCCACCTAAAGAATCACAAAGTGATCCTAGGTATGGACTGTTGGGAAAGTATCGGGCCACTCTCGATTGCCATAGAGGTCGTGTGCAATTGGAGACTGGGCTTCATCCGATCCAGTACCAATGTCTGTGTCCGGCTCAAAAGAATGTAGTGGTTTCAGCAGTTCGAGCGATTCGGATGTTGGAACAGGGTTGTCAGTCCTTTTTGGCTACAATTACAACTACAGAGCCGGGCAGTTCTGTCTGTCTGAAAGACATTTCAGAGGATTCGTTGGTGTCAAAGTTCCCAGATGTGTTCCAGGTACCACAGGGTGTCCCCCCTGATAGGTCAGATCCATTTACGATTGAAATAGAGCCAGGACAGCTCCGCTGTCCAAGAGTCCGTACTGATGGCTCCGGCCGAGATGGCCGAGCTAAAGAAGCAATTAGAAGAATTGCTGGACAAGGGGTTCATACGTCCAAGTAGCTCCCCTTGGGGTGCACCAGTCCTCTTGTGAAAAAGAAGGATGGTAGCATGCATCTGTGCATCGACTATCGAGGGTTGAACAGGGCACTGTGAAGAACAAGTACCTGTTGCCCATGATAGACGAGCTGTTGGATCAACTCAAAGGAGCCAAGTGGTTTTCCAAGATTGATTTGGCTTTAGGGTATCATCAGATCCCTATAGAGCCAAATGATATTAGGAAGACGGCATTTAGGACCAGGTACGGTCATTACGAGTTCGTAGTGATGCCGTTCGGTCGGACCAATGCCACCTGCCGCTTTCATGAAAAATTATGAACAGCGGTGTTCCGGGATTTCTTGTATGAATTTGTGATTCATCTTTCATTGATGATATCTAATTTATTCCAAGGATGAGGAATCTCATAGGAAACACTTGAGAGCCGTGCTAGAACGATTACGAGAACACAAACTCTATGCTAAACTCAGTAAATGCAGTTTTTGGCAGAAGAGTATTGGGTTCCTCGGCCATATTGTTTCCGACCAGGGCATCTCGGTGGATCCAGAGAAGATCAGGGGCAATCAAGGATTGGGCCCCGACCATTGCAGTGCCACGGAAGTCAGAAGATTCTTAGGGCTGGCAGGTTACTATAGGAAGTTTGTGAAAGTATTGCAAGCTTGGCTCAGCCTATGACGCGGTTGACTGGGGAAGGACGTTAAGTTCACATGGGCTGAAGAGTGTGAGGGATGTTTTCCGCACTTAAGGACATGCTGACTAGCGCACCCGTCCTGGTGCTTCCGGAGGCCGATCAACCATATGTGGCCTATACGGATGCGTCCATCACTGGACGAGGTTGCGTTGTGTTGACCCAGCATGGGAAGGTCATTGCCTATGCGTCCAGGCAGTTGAAAAAAACATGAGGGAAACTACCCCACCCATGATCTCGAAATGGCTGCGGTAGTATTCGCCTTAAAGATTTGGCGATCATACTTGTATGGCACCCAAAGTTCAGATACTTACGGACCATGAGAGTCTTAAGTATATATTCACCCAGCCTGAGTTAAACTTAAGGAAGAGGAGGTGGATGGAATTCGTAGCTGACTACGATTTGGACATCACCTATTATCCGGGAAAGGCTAATCTGGTAGCAAACGCTTTGAGCCGGAAGAGGGCTGATGTATCGGCCGAACGGGAGGCGGACGACCTGGACGGTATGGTCCGTTGCTCTGCGGCTGAACGTGCTGACTGAGGCAACCGAAACTTTGGGTTGGAGGCGTTTAACCAAGCCGACCTGCTTACTCGAATCCGGTTGGCTCAAGGTCAGGATGAGAACCTGAATAAGGTTGCTCAAAATGATAGAACGGAGTACCAGACTGCAAAGGATGGTACCATCCTCGAGTAAACGGTCAGATCAGTGTTCCTAATGATAGAAGTCTAAAGGAATAGATTATGAGGGAGGCTCATAAGTCCGGATTCTCGGTTCATCCTGGTGCAACCAAGATGTACCAGAACCTTAAGAAATTCTATCATTGGATCCGTATGAAGGCAGATGTCGCGGAGTGGGTGGCCAAGTGTTTCCACTTGCCAACTCATCAAAGCAGAACATCAAGTGCCTAGTGGGTTATTGCAAAGTTGCCTATTCCGGAATGGAAATGGGATCCCATCACAATGGACTTTGTGACCGGGTTCCCTACCACGAGGAGTAAGAAAGATGCGGTTTGGGTTGTGGTTGATCGCCTAACCAAATCAGCACACTTTCTGGCTATCAAGAAGTCGGATGGGGTCGACCAGATTGTACGTATGTACATTGATGAGATGTCCGACTACATGGTGTGTCGGCATAGTTTCAGATAGGGTTCAAGGTTTATTCGTTTACCTTACTTCTGGAAAGCTTTCCAAAAAGATTTAGGAACAAGAGTGAACATGAGTACAGCCTATCACCCCACAGACTGATGGACAGTCGGAACGTACGATCCAGACGTTGGAAGATATGTTGCGAGCATGTGTTTTAGACTGGGGTGATACCTGGGAAAAAACATCTACCTCTGGTAGAATTTGCTTACAACAATAATTTCCATAGTAGTATTGGCATGTCGCCATACGAAGCTCTACATAGGCGTCCATGCAGGACACCCTTGTGCTGGACCCAAGTTGGGGAACGCAGCATGATTGGTCCGGAGATTGTCGAAGGAGACAACCGAAAAGATCAAGTTCTTGAGGGACAAGATGAGACAGGCACAAGATCGCCAAAAGAACTATGCAGATCGAAGAAGGAAAGATCTCGAGTTTCAATTAGGTGACTTAGTGTATCTCAAAATGATTACCTTCAAAGGACGAGTCCGAATTTCCGGGAGACGAAATTAGATCCGAGATACTTGGGGCCGTTCAAGATCATTGAAAGATTTGGTATGGTGGCCTACAAGTTGGACTTGTCGGCCAAGATTGATGCATTTCATAATGTGTTACATGTCTCCCAACTACGGAAATGCCTGACGGACCAAGACATCGCTCTTCCTGCCATTCCAGACGATCTTGGTAAGAACCTAACCTTTAACGAGGCCAGTTCGAATCATAGATAGGATGGAAAAAGAAACAAGGAAGAAGACGGTCCAGATGGTCAAGGTCGTCTGGGACTGTAATGGTCAGGATATAATCACTTGGGAAACCGAAGCTAGAATGATAGCGAGTACCCAGAGTGTTGGATCAGTTTGTTTCTGAGGAAGCATTCGATTCGGATTCGAGGACGAATCCATCCCAAGGGGGGGAGACTTGTCACGCCCCCAATCCTAAGTAGGATTGTTGGGACGGCCATGGGTCGAGGAAACGTACAAGCCAGTCTTAGGACATAAAGGCAAGCATTCCATGGTCGAGAAAGAAGGTTACGGACATAAGGAAACTTAGACTTAACCTTATACAAGCAAAGACACAGCTAGGATGAGTAAGACGGTAACTGGATGAAGTGGACGAGTAGCTCGACCAGCTCAATGAAGCTAGGTTTAGTTCACTCCAGCTCAGTCCCTACTAAGTCAGCTCCACTAGCTGGACTACTAGCTCACCCAGCTGTGGCAGCTGAGAGTCAGCTCACCTCAGCTAGATGGAATGTTCGGGCTTTAGGCCGATGGTCCGGGTCCGGGTCAGTGGTGGGCTGTGAGGTCCGGCCATGAGGCCATGGGCTGTTGGGTCTTTGGGCAAGGCCGTGGGCATGAGGCTTGGGGCGTGGGTTGGGCTAGTGACCGACCCCAAACCCAACCAGAAAGGGCAAAGGGATGCAAGTGGCTGAAAGGGTACAACCCTTGGCCGATGGTGCCCATTCGCTAGCAAGTCGTGCCTGTTCGTGGGGCAAGACTTACCCCCTTGTTTTTCTAAATATGGGTGCTCTCTGTCGATTTCATTATCCAATTCCAGAGTAAAATACTCAGATAAAAACGTAGAGAAGAAAGAAAGAGAGAAAGAGAGAATTTCGGCCAAGAGAAAAGCCGAGTGTGGTGGTGTTGTGTTCCGGCGAACTGGTCTTGTTTCCAAGGTTAGGTTCTTACCAAGATCGTCTGGAATGGCAGGGAAGAGCGATGTCTTGGTCCGTCAAACATTCCGAAGTTGGGAGACGTGGAAACATTATGGAATGCGTCCATCTTGGCCGGCAAGTCCAACTTATAGGCCACCATCCCAACTCTTTCAATGACCTTGAACGGCCCCCAGTATCTTGGATCTAACTTCCGTCTTCCAGAGATCCGGACTCGTCCTTTGAAGGTAATCATTTTGAGATACACCAAGTCACCTACTTGGAACTCGAGATCTTTCCTTTTCGATCTGCATAGTTCTTTTGGCGGTCTTGTGCCTGTCTCATCTTGTCCCTCAAGATCTTGATCTTTTCGGTTGTCTCTTCGACCAATCTCCGGACCAATCATGCTGCGTTCCCCAACTTGGGTCCAGCATAAGGGTGTCCTGCATGGACGCCCATACAGAGCTTCGTATGGCGACATGCCAATACTACTATGGAAGCTATTGTTGTAAGCAAATTCTTCCAGAGGTAGATGTTCTCCCAGGAATCACCCCAGTCTAGAACACATGCTCGCAACAGATCTTCCAATGTCTGGATTGTACGTTCAGACTGTCCATCCGTCTGTGGGTGATAAGTTGTACTCATGTTTACTCTTGTTCCTAAAGCTTTTTGGAAGGCCTTCCAGAAGTGAGATGTGAACCTTGAATCCCTATCTGATACTATGCTTGCCGGCACACCATGTAGTCGGACGATCTCATCAATGTACTTACGTACAATCTGATCTACCCCATCCGACTTTTTGATAGCCAGGAAGTGTGCTGATTTGGTTAGGCGATCAACCACAACCCAAACCGCATCTTTCTTATTCCTCGTGGTAGGGAACCCAGTCACAAAGTCCATTGTGATGTGATCCCATTTCAATTCTGGAATAGGCAAGCTTTGTAATAACCCACTAGGCACTTGATGTTCTGCTTTGATGAGTTGGCAAGTGGAACACTTGGCCACCCATTCCGCGACATCGGCCTTCATACGGATCCAATGATAGAACTTCTTAAGGTTCTGATACATCTTGTCGCACCAGGATGAACCGAGAATCTGGATTTATGAGCCTCCCCATAATCTCTTCCTTTAGACTCCTATCATTAGGAACACTGATCCGACCGTTTACTAGGATGGTACCATCCTTTGCAGTTTGGTACTCCGTCCTATCATTCTGAGCAACCTTGTTTAGGTTCTCGTCCTGACCTTGAGCCAACCGAATGCGGGTAAGCAGGTCGGCCTGATTGACCGCCTCTAATCCGACTGGTTCAGACTCTTTGGTCGATGCGTTCAACCGTAGGGCACGAACCATACCGTCCAGGTCGTCCGCTTCTCGTTCGGCTGATACGTCGGCCCTTCTCCGGTCAAGGCATCTGCGACCAGATTAGCCTTTCCCGGATGATAGGTGATATCCAGATCGTAATCAGCTACTAACTCGATCCACCTTCTCTGCCTTAACTTTAACTCAGGCTGGGTGAATATATAATTAAGACTCTTATGGTCCGTAAGTATCTGAACCTTGGTACCATACAAGTATGATCGCCAAATCTTTAAGGCGAACACTACGGCAGCCATTTCAAGGTCATGGGTGGGGGGTAGTTTCCCTCATGTTTTCTCAACTGCCTTGACGCATAGGCGATGACCTTCCCATGCTGGGTTAATACGCAACCTAGTCCTTTATGGACGCGTCCGTATAAACCACATAGGGTTGGTCGGCCTCTGGAAGAACCAGAATGGGTGCGCTAGTCAGCATGTCCTTAAGCGCGGAAAAACATTTCCCACACTCCTCAGACCATGTGAACTTAACGTCCTCCTCCCAGTCAACCGTGTCATAGGCTGAGCCAAGCTTGCGATCCTTTCACAAACTTTTCTATAAAACCTGCCAGCCCTAGGAAGCTTCTGACTTCCGTGGCACTGCGTGGTCGAGGCCAATCCTTGATTTCCCTGATCTTCTCTGGATCCACCGAGACGCCCTCACCGGACACAATGTGGCCGAGAAACCCAATGCTCTTCTGCCAAAAACTGCATTTACTGAGTTTGCATAGAGCTTGTGTTCCCGTAATCGTTCCAGCACGGCTCTCAGGTGTTTCCGATGAGATTCCTCAATGAAGATGATCACTGATTCGTCCAGGAAATCTCGGAACACGCTGTTCATCATTTTCATGAATGCAGCAGGCGCATTGGTCAGACCGATGGCATAACACCAAACTCGTAGTGGCCGTACCTGGTCTGGAATTCTGTCTTTCTAATATCATTTGGCTCTATAGGGATCTGATGATACCCTGAGGCCAAATCAATCTTAGAAAACCACTTGGCTCCTTTGAGTTGATCCAACAACTCATCTATTCTGGGCAACGGGTACTTGTTCTTCACAGTAACCCTGTTCAACCCTCGATAGTCAATACACAGACGCATGCTACCATCCTTCTTTATCACAAAGAGGACTGGTGCACCCCAAGGAGAGCTACTTGGACATATGAACCCCTTGTCCAGCAATTCTTCTAATTGCTTCTTTAGCTCGGCCATCTCGGCCGGAGCCATTCGGTACGGACTCTTGGACAGCGGAGCTGTCCCTGGTTCTAGTTCAATCGTAAATGGATCCGACCTATCAGGGGGGACACCCTGTAGTGAACGGAACACATCTGGGAACTCAGACACCAACGGGTCCTCAGTTAGATCTTTCTGATCATCAGACCTGCCGTGCTCCATAGTGGTAATTGTGGTCAAATATGCTTCACAACCCCGTCTAAGCATCAGTTCTGCTCGGATTGCTGACACCACTACTCTATACAGAGCCGGACTCATATTCAGACTTTGGTACTGGATCGGGTGAGGTCCAGTCTCCAACCGTACACATCCTCTGTGGCAGTCGAGAGTGGCCCGATACTTTCCCAACCAATCCATGCCTAGGATCACATCGTGATTCTGTAGGCGCAACACAATCAGATCTACAGGCAGATTTTTCTCCTGGATCATTACCGGGATATTAGTCATGAGCCCTAATGAGTGCATGACTTGCCCACGGCCGCCCTCACTAGTCTCGAATTATCCCCGAACAGAGGCAGAACAGACCTTTTCCGACCAGTTCCGGACTCACAAAACTATGTGTAGCCCCTGTGTAGAAAAGCACGTGGGTTTCACACCACCAATCATGAGGGTCCCAGAGATCGAATCAAACGATCCAGAAGCACCGTCGTCACGGAACAGCTCATACACCCTGGTGTTGTGGTCGGCCTACTCTGGGTCGACTTTCCCGTGTCTCCACGACCCTTCCCTTGTCCTCCTTTCCGCTTAGGACATTCACTTTGGAAGTGTCCGCTTTGGCCGCAATGGAAACAAGTCCGAGAGCCGCTGCCACTGGATTGGCCCTGAGTCCGGCTTGGTCGAGTGCAATCTCGGATGGAATGATCCAGCTGCCACATCTCACACAAGCTCCCATGGCTTTCCAGCATTCACCTGGATGGTTCTTACCACACTTGGGACATTCAGGTTGTCCACTAGAGGCCTTGCCTCCGTCAACCTGGTCCCACTTTTCTTTCGGTCGTTAGTCTTACCCATCGGGACAGACTGCGACTTTGTCTTAAGCTTGGCTTCCTCGGCCAAGTTAGACTCCAAAAGAGCTACACATTCAACCAGCTCTCCGACGGTGCTGAAGGTGCAGATCGAACAGTGAGTTCTCAGCTCCGGCCTTAAGCCTCGAATGAACCGACGAACCTGGACTGTCTCGTCCTCAAGTTCCCTTCCAACAAAACGTCGGAGCCGGTTGAACTCCTCTTCGTACTCACGTACGGCCCTGCGGCCTTGGGTAAGGTCTAGGAATCTACCTTCCAGACGGTCCCAAGCCTCTGCAGGAAAGTATTTGCGGTTGAATTCATCTTCGAAATCCGCAAACTCTGGAGACTTCCATTGGTGCGCTTGTTCACAGCCAGCCACCAATTATGCGCGTCCCCTTCCAGGAAGTGAACCGCAATGTCTCTCTTGTAATCCTCGGGACAACGAGTTGAGCTGAAGTTTCGGACTAGCCTACTCCTCCACTCGTTTGCCTCAATAGGATCGGTGCTTCCTGAGAAATGCTTCGTCCCTAGACGGGAGATGTGCTGAAGCAAACTCAGATAGTCACCTTTTTCCCGGTCCTTTCTGGTGGATCAATCTCGATCACCTCGACCGTTTCAATAACTGGACCATTGGTGTTGGGGGCGGTTGTAGCCACAGGCGTAGCTTGGCCAACTGAGGAGTTCACTAATGGCGTGAACATTGGGCCATAGCCGCCACCTGAGTCCCCATTACCTTCATGGCCTCTAACAAGTCCTCTTTGGACAGTGTTGTGGTTACATTGGCTGTACCATCGGCCACTTTCTCACGCTGGCCACCATCACGGTTAGCGTTCGAGGATTCCACTTCCTCATCACTCTCCTGATGTTCCTGACCATCCTGTTGCGTCCCCGTAAGATTAGCCTTATCAGTTGGCAACACATTTTCAGCCTTAGCCGCGGCCGGATCGGTTTGCAAACCGGACAGATTAGACTGACCGGCCATTCTCTTACTTCTTCGGGACTTCCCGATTTGCTTTTTCCAGCCTAAGGATTCAGACAATGTTAGTAAAAAACACTAACATAAACAGAATAAAACAATCCCTAGACTAAGCAATCAAACCTCACCGTGAGACCTAATCAGCTGGCTGCGTGTGTGTGTGGACTACATAACCCAACTATCCTAGAATCAAGCATGCTCTGATACCAACTTGTAAGACCCGTTCCTGGTCTCTTGACCCAACTAGATACGAATGCTTACTTATTAATTTCTTTGCTTGTTTGATCCATTTTAAGTCTTTTATTTGCTAAGTCATATTCGAATATGAGGTTCATAAACAAAGGAACAGATTGCACAGCGGAATAACAATGTATAAACTTTGTATTACTTAGAAACATGAGATTCAATACACAACTTCTTAACAGTCTCATAGACAATCACTAGTTCATCCCTAGTATCATCTAACCACACGTTACGCAGCCTCTCACTGAACGAGCCTTCACGGCTCCTTGGCTTGACCAGAACCATCCTTAGTTCCTGAAACCACAACCAGATAAGCATTAATCATAACCGAGAATAGAACGGATTGATTCTACAATGCTTGGCTTGTTTCCTAGAACTTAGATAAACCTCAGTCAACATAATCATAAAACGTATGAACCTACCTACCGTATCCTAAGTCATTCAACCAACCACCCCTTGACTTAGAATCAGATAGATAGTCCAGAATAGATAACAGAACACACGAACAGATCCGGATCGTCCCCAAAGACCAATCCGTCTAACCGGATAGAATCTAGGTGCGACCGCCCAATGGAGTCCGGCTCGATGGCCCAACAGGACTCCCTTACCTGATCCGGCCTTAGGCCTGGATCCAATCGGCCGAGTAAGCCTCAAGCCTAATCCGGAAGGCTTAGCAACCGGTCAGACCTTGCGACTCTACCTTGGCTTGGACAAACCGTGACCTTGTCTTGACTAGACAAGCCATAGGCTGATCCATAAGGATCGGTCCTAACCTGTCCCGAAAGACACCGTTTGGAACATGTACCCTTTGGCCATTCGTGCCTCTTGGACACTCGTGACTCTTGACAACTCGTGCCCTTTGGGACATTCCCAACCGTTTGTCCTAACCGCCCAGTCTTGGTGCGATCGGATCATCCCACTAACCGACCCGTGTCTAGGCTAGCGGTTTGATTATGTTCGGCCAAAGCCTAGGGACGTGTCCCTTGGACTCAACCAACACAACCTTTCGTGTTTAACCAGAGAGAAGAGAAGATAAACGAATTGAAACAGATAAGGAGAGCCGGATGGGACTTAGGAACCGAGCAGAGCCGCGGTGCGGTCGCATGGACCGTCCGTTCGGTCTGAGGGAGCCACGGCCCATCACATACCTTGTGAACCATGTCTGGGTTCTCCATGCTCTTCTCCTTGTCTTGATCTCCCATTCTTGAATGGAGTTAGTTCTCAAACGATCAGAGTCACCGGAACACAACACCACCACAATCGGCCTTTCTCTTGGCCGGAACTCTCTCTTTCTCTCTACGGTTTCTCTGAGTATTTTACTCTGGAATTGGATAATGAAATCTACCAGAGAGCTCCCATATTTATAGAAAACGAGGTGGTAAGTCTTGCCCCACGAACAGGCATGACTTGCTAGCGAATGGGCACCATCGGCCAAGGGTTGTCCCCTTTCGGCCACTTGCATCCCTTCGCCCTCTGATTGGGTTTGGGGTCGGCCACAAGCCCAACCCACGCCCCAAGCCTCCTGGGCTTAGCCCATGGCCTTGTCCTAAGACCCAACAGCCCATGGCCTCATGGCCAGACCTCACAGCCCGCCACTTACCCGGACCCGGACCATCGGCCTAAAGCCTGGACAGTCCGTGTAGCTGAGATGAGCTGACTCTCAGCTGCCTCAGCTGAGTGAGCTAGTAGTCCAGCTAGTGGATCTGACCTAGTAGGGACTGAGCTGGAGTGAACTGAACCTAGCTTCCTTGAGCTGGCCAAGCTACTCGTCCACTTCGTCCAGCTACCGTCTTACTCGTCCTAGCTGTCTCTTAGCTTGTATAAGGTTAAGTCTAAGTTTCCTTATGTCCTTAACCTTCTTTCTCGACCATGGAACGCTTGCCTTGATTTCCTAGGACTGGCTTGCACGTTTCCTCGAACCATGGCCGTCCCAACAATCCTACTCAGGATTGGGGGCGTGACATGGCGCCTTTCCTACTCACCAACCCAAAGATGATTGTAAGATATCCCACTTAGTCTTTGCGGCTAGAACCATCCAACCATAGTCTCGTCTAACCGTTTGGTTAAGATCTAGGTGCAATCGGCCAGTTATAAGTCCGGCCCAAAGGCTCACGGACCTTCTTACCTGATCCGACCCAAATCCTGGATCCATACCACAGAGTAAGGCCCAAGACCAAAACGGATTGCCTTGCAACCAATCAGACCTTGCGACACAACACTCCGGTTAAACTAACCGTCTGTCCATTCGACTATGCAGCCGCGGACTGTCCACTTGGTTCGGCCTAAGCCTTGAACCAATGGTACCATTTGGAACTCACACCTTTTGGGAACTAGTACCCTTTGGACACACGTGCCTCTTGGCAACTCATGACCCTTGGCAACTCGCACCCATTCAGATGTTCCAACCATTCGACCTAACCGTCCGTAGGGACTGTCTGGTCCGTGCGTGTGTCCAGCCTATGGCCAAAGGACCACCCCTTAACCTACACAAGCCATGAACCATTGTGACTGTTCAGGGTAGGGTTGCAGCCGTTCAGAACCGAACAGAACCGCCCCTATCCAATCGGATCACCTGAGGCCAGTCAGATCATGCGCGCGCCTAACTCGTCGGTTATGGACCGCGACCGCATTACTCAACCAGAACAACGGTTATAACCAATCCCAACACATCAACAAGGACACGCAAATGTACAGGAGGAGTAGAAGAAGAAATAGATGAAAAGAATAAGAAGAATGGGACACAATCAAAACGCCCATGGCTAGACCGGTTCAGACTGTCCGATGGTCTTAGCCGATAAGTCGGTGGTTACCCCACTGACCCTATCTGACTGAACCACGGGTTTGGAGTCCTTCTCCAGACCTTTCTCTATGCCTTGGTTATCCATAACCACACGGCCTCCTCTCTCCTAGACCGTTCTCCTTGCCGGAGAAACTAAACCACCACAACCGAGCCTTTTCCGGCTTGGATCCTCGGTTCTCATTGGGGGATCCTTTTGTTTAGGACGTGTGTCCTTTGTCTCAGACAGAATGAGACTGAATAATACTGAATGCCTTGATCTCTGGTCGTGCATCCTATATATAGGCAACCAAAGGTCATGTCTGAAGGGACACATTCCTTCGAAGCATTCTTTTGGGACAGATCCTGGCCATCGATTACAATCAACGGTCCAGATCATACCGGTTCGGAAATGGAAGGTTCCAGACCTTATAGGCACGTACAACCCAAGCCCAGACTTGATACCCAAGCCCACGTCCTGTCCACAAGAGCCCAACGACTCATGGACCACATGGCCCGCCACTGACCCAGACCTGCACCATCGGCCCGAAACCCGAACAGTCCGTCGAGCTGAGATGAGCTGACTCCCAGCTGCCTCAGCTGAGTGAGCTAGTAGTCCAGCTGGTTGAGCTGACTTAACTTGGAACGAGCTAGGCTGAGCTTGACCGAGCTATGTCTAGCTGATCGAGCTTCCCGTAAGCATCGCCCAGCTTATGTACAGCTTGTTCTAGCTGACTTCTTTCTCTAATAAGGTTAAGTCTCAGCATCCTGACGTCCTTAACCTTCTATCTTGGCCATGGAACGCTTGCCTTAAGGTCATAAGACCGGCTGGTTCGTTTCCTCTAACCATGGCCGTCCCGACGGTCCTTATCTAGGATCGCGGATGTTACAGCCCACGAGGGCCAAAATCACCCGAACAGTCCACAGGAAGGGTCAGCGTGCGGAGTCAAAGGACCAACGTGCTGATATGTGTACTTATGGACAGCCACGGACGTCATGTGTGTGCTGACGGACACACACGGACACACACGAACAGCCACGAACGTCTTGTGTGTGCTGACTGACACACACGGACGTCCTGTGTGTGCTGACGGACACCCACGGACGTCCTGTGTGTACTGAACAGACAGCCCACGTGGGCCTATATCACCCGAACAGTCCACGGGAAGGTTTAGCGTGCTGAGTCCGAGGACCAACGTGCTGATATGTGTACTGATGGACAGCCACGGACGTCCTGTGTGTGCTGATGGACACACACGGACACACAAGGACAGCTACAAACGTCCTGTGTGTGCTGGCGGACACCCACAAACATCCTGTGTGTACTGAACAGATAGCCCACGTGGGCCAAAATCACCCAAACAGTCCACGGGAAGGGCCAGCGTGCAGAGTCCAAGTACCAATGTGCTGATTTGTGTACTGATGGACAGACACGAATGTCCTGTGTGTGCTGACGGACACACACGGACAGCCACAGACGTCCTGTGTATGCTGACGGACACACACGGACGTCCTGTGTGTGCTGACGGACACCCACGGACATCCTGTGTGTGCTGACAGACACACACGGACACACACGGACGTCCTTTGTGTGCTGACGGACACACACGGACCGCCACGGAAGTCCTGTGTGTGCTGGCGGACACCCACGGACGTCCTGTGTGTACTGAACAGATAGCCCACGTGGGCCAAAATCACCCAAAAAGTCGACGGGAAGGGCCAGCGTGCAGAGTCCAAGGACCAACGTGCTGATATATGTACTGATGGACAGCCACAGACGTCCGGTGTGTGCTGACGGACACACACGAACAGCCACGGACGTCCTATGTATGCTTACGGACACACACGGACGTCCTGTGTGTGCTGACCGACACCCACGAACGTCCTGTGTGTGCTGACAGACACACACGGACACACACGGATGTCGTAAGTGTGCCGACAGACAGCCACAAACAGCCCCGGACGTCCTGTGTGTGCTGGCGGACACCCATGGAAGTCCTGTGTGTACTGAACAGACAGCCCACTTGGGACAAAATCACCCAAACAGTCCACAGAAAGGGGCAACATGCTGAGTCTAAGGACCAACGTGCTGATATGTGTACTGAGGGACAGCCACGGACGTCCTGTGTGTGTTGACGGACAAAGACGGACACACACGGACAGCCACGGACGTCATGTGTGTGCTAGCGGACACCCACGGACGTCCTGTGTGTACTGAACAGACAGCCCACTTGGGGCAAAATCACCCGAACAGTCCACGGGAAGTGCCAGAGTGCTGAGTCCAAGGACCAGCGTGCTGATATGTATACTGATGGACAGCCACGCACGTCATGTGTGTGCTGACGGACACACACGGACCACCACAGACGTCCTGTGTGTGCTGGAGGACACCCACGGACGTCCTCTGTGTAATGAACAGATAGCCCACGTGGGCCAAAATCACCCAAACAGTCCACGGGAAGGGCCAGCGTGCAGAGTCCAAGGACCAACGTGCTGATATGTGTACTGATGGACAGCCACAGACGTCCGGTGTTGATGAGGCCAACCAAGTAGAGGTTCCCATAGTTAGGCACGGTCCGACTACCCGGAGTGGAACCAGGGCCTTGCGAGAAGGTTTCACCAAAGCTGTCCAGCATATCCTTGATCAAGATGGACAGATTGACCAGGACCAGCTGCTAATTGAGAAGATGGTCCAGTTGAAGATTCAAGATCAAGCCGGCCCAAAGGAGGTTCAGGACGCGGCCGACCCGATCCAGTTCAGACTCAACCAAGCCGGACTTCTCATTTCCACATCCGAGCTTGGTCCAGACTCAGTTTCTATTTCATCCACTCCAACTCTTTCCGGTTCTGAGATCTAGCTGACCACCAAGGGGAGTAGCATGTGTTGTACTCTTTTTCCTCACCAGGTTTTGTCCCATTGGGTTTTCTTGGTAAGGTTTTAATGAGGCAACATGCAAGCATGCTATTAGCCTTGGTCTAAGCCTTCTCAAACCGACCACCAGATGTCTGGTTTATTTTAATTTATTTGGTTAAGACTTTGGGCTAATGTTTCAGCCTCATTTTCGGCCAGCTTGTTTAAGGCCTTTTACTTTTGAGTCTCTTAAGGGATAAACCCTATATAACTCTTTCAAGTTGGCGATTTTTGCCTAAGTCTTTTATGAAATAATTTTGCCTTTGCAAACCTAAAACCCTAAGTCTTTTTCTGTGAGAAACAAGAGAGAGCAGCCGAATCTTATCAAGCTTCAAACCACCAAGCTTGTGGCGATTCTTCACCTCCATTCCATCCATCGATTTGCCTTGAGAGTGATACACATCCAGCAAGCCAAATCCCATAGCTATCCACCTCCATCCACTGTTCTTGTTGAGAGAGATACACATCCAGCAACAAGGATCCATCCCCCATACTTCTATCCTTCTTTTATTTTGTTATCTTGCATCATATAGTTCTAGATTTTTCCATTCTAAATAAAATTCCATAAAAAGTCATATTTGCTTCTGTTCTTCATTAACCATACTGTTTACTTTCTGTTCAATATTTTGATTCATAAAAACTCATAAAAATAGCATTCTTTTGTTTCAGGAACCAGACCGGCCAACTCCCAACCCATCGCGACCGTCTAGCCGTCCCATAACCGGCCGTCCGTCCCGTCCAGTCCGAGTCCTCGAACCTCAGACCGTCCGTCCGTCCTGTCCAGTCCGAGCCCTCGAGCCTCAGACCGTCCGTCCGTGCAGTCTGCTTACCGGCCTGTATCATTTTGGTATCAGAGCTCAAAGCTCCTACACCTTCGGTTGTATTCTATCCTTTTGGCTTTTTGTTAATTGCTTGTTTCATTCCTTTGAACTTCAAAAAAAAAATTGCATTGTGTTCTTGCTGTTCTTGGCGAGTTCAAAACCGTTTTTTTTTTCCTTTTGGCATATCTTGATCCATCGATTTTCTTACTTTCCTTTTTCGGATTTCTATTTAATTGCATTAAATATTTCCTTGGATTGCACTCCAAGTTTTTCCAAATTTTTTTTTTAAAAAAAAAAGAAAGATTATACTTTCCATATTTTAATTTTCGAAAACTTTAAAAAAAAAAAAAGGAAGTTTAACATTCAATTGCATACCTATTTAGGTATCTTCCTCCTTTTTCTTTGATCCCTTGCAGATCACTTTTCTTTCTTCCTCTTTTGTCGCAGGCGACATGGGAGATCTAAACGGAGCACCAACACAAGCCGAGATCAATGCTCAACTGATGGCTAACCATGCTGAACTTCAAGCCGCACTGGCTACTGTAACTGAGCAGCTAGCTCATATAGCTGGGAGGGATCGAGCTAATGTACCACGGCCAAGGAGGAGAAATCAACCCGTTCCAGAAGAACAGTCCCAATCCAGTGAGGACAACTCGGACACAGACCGCACCGAACCAGAAGAGCCGCGGCGTGAACGAGCCGGACGTGGGCACCGACGGGAGTATCGGGTCCAAGGCGATGCAAGCCCGGTCCGAAGGAGATTCCGAGACGATGAAGTAGCTTGGCAAGGAGGCAAGGATCTCAAACTTACTCCTCCAACCTTTGCTGGAAAGGTTGACCCGGACGCCTACATTGAATGGGAGAGGCGAATGGAGTACATCTTTGAATACTACCGCTATACCGAGGCCAAGAAGATCGCCTTAGCCGCAGCCCAACTGACGGACAATGCCCTAACCTGGTGGGACAGGGAAGTAGCCGAGGTTGGCAGGGTCTATAGGATTGAGACTTGGGATGAGATGCGAGCTAAGCTCCGTGCAAGGTATATTCCCTCATATTATCAGCGGGACTTACTAAAACGTTTTCGCAAGTTGTCTCAGGGTACTAGGTCCGTAGAGGAGTACTTTGAGGAGTTTGAGGCTCTCAAGAACAAGCTCAGGACGCGCGAGACCGAAGAGGTTATGATGGCTCAGTTCTTGGAAGGCCTTCAAGACCGCATTGCTCGCAAGGTGGAGAGGCAAACCTACGTCAACTTCAATGATCTCCTCCACTATGCCATCCAGGCCGAGCAGCACATTAAACGGAAGAACGCCTCTAGTGCCAGGAACAAGACGCCATGGGCTTCAACCGGATCCAAGGGGTCTGAGAAGAACAAATCCATTGAAGTGGAAAACCGGTTCAAGAAGGGCCAAACCGACCAGTCCAAATCAGGTTCATCCGAACCAGGTAAGGGACAAGCACAAGCTCAAAGAACTCGTGATATTACTTGTTTCAAATGTCAGGGGAAGGGGCACTACGCTAGGGACTGTCCGAACAAGCGTGTCATGATCCTTAAGGCAGATGGCGAGTATGAGTCCCAAGACGAGGCCGATGTCGAGATGGCCGACTCAGGAGACGAGATAGTGGACTATGCTGAGACTGGTGAGCTACTGGTGGTCAGACGAGCTCTCAGTGCTCTCTTTGATCCAGAGACCGTCCAACGAGAAAACATCTTCCATACTAGATGTAGCGTGGAAGGCAAGGTATGTAGTCTAATTATTGATGGTGGCTCTTGCACTAACGTGGCCAGCAGGTACCTTGTTGAGAAGTTAGGGCTAGCAAAGTTGCCACACCCCAGGCCGTACAAGCTCAAGTGGCTCAATGATGAGACGGAGCTTAAAATCTCGGAGCAAGTTGTTGTTACCTTTTGTATTGGTAAGTACCAGGACCAGGTGAAGTGTGATGTGGTTCCTATGCAAGCCGGCCATCTACTGTTAGGGAGGCCTTGGCAGTTTGACAAGGAGACTATTCACCATGGGAGGACTAACATCTACAGCTTTACCCACAACAACAAGAAGCACAGCCTGGCTCCTCTCAGTCCACAAGAGGTGTACGAGATGCAGAGGGCCATGGATCAGTCTGGATTGTTTAGTAAAACTAACCTTTACATCTCTTCTAGTAAATTGATTAAATCATTGCATCAAGACACACAGGTGCTACTAATGGTTTTCAAGGAAGGTTGTTTTGCAGGTTTTGAGGCACCAGATTGTCCAGCTGAGATGCAAGGACTAATGGACCAGTACAAGGACGTGTTCCCTGAAGAGATACCAGCCGGCTTACCACCCCTCCGAGGCATCGAACATCAGATAGACTTTGTGCCAGGCGCCCCACTTCCAAACCGAGCCGCATACCGAGTCAATCCGGAGGAGGCTAAGGAGCTGGAGAGACAGGTCCAAGACCTCATGGACAAGGGATACATTCGAGAGAGTCTCAGCCCATGTGCAGTACCCGTCCTATTGGTGCCTAAGAAGGATGGAACGTGGCGTATGTGTGTTGATTGCCGAGCCATCAACAACATCACCATAAAATATCGGTACCCCATTCCTAGACTTGATGATATGTTAGATGAATTGAGTGGTTCCACCGTGTTTTCCAAGATTGATCTTAGGAGTGGCTATCACCAAGTTCGGATGAAGGAGGGAGACGAGTGGAAGACTGCTTTCAAGACCAAGCAAGGCTTGTATGAGTGGCTGGTGATGCCATTTGGTCTTACCAACGCCCCTAGTACCTTCATGAGGCTTATGAACGAGGTTCTAAGGCCTTACATTGGTAAATTTGTGGTTGTCTATTTTGATGACATATTGATTTATAGTCAGTGCTTATCCGATCACATTAGTCATGTAGAACAGGTTTTGAAGGCTCTCAGGCAGGAAGGACTCTTTGCCAATCTCAAGAAGTGTGTATTTTGCACTGACCAGTTAATATTTTTAGGCTTTGTTGTGAGTTCACAGGGTTTGAAGGTCGATGAGGAGAAGATCAAGGCCATCCAAGACTGGCCCACACCGACCACTATTGGGCAAGTCCGAAGTTTCCATGGCCTAGCCAGCTTCTATAGGCGGTTTGTCAAGGACTTCAGCACCATTGCCGCACCCATGACCTCAGTAATCAAGAAGAATGTATCCTTTGTTTGGGGCCCTGCCCAAGAGGAGTCTTTCAACAAGCTTAAATATAGTTTAACTCATGCACCCGTTCTTACACTCCCTGATTTTAATAAAACTTTTGAGATTGAGTGTGATGCATCAGGTACAGGCATTGGAGCTGTCCTCACTCAAGGGGGGCGACCAGTGGCATTCTTTAGTGAAAAACTGAGTGGAGCTGCCCTCAACTACCCAACCTATGACAAAGAGCTATACGCTCTAGTAAGGTCCCTTGAAACTTGGCAGCATTACCTATTGTCTAAGGAATTTGTTATTCATACAGATCATGAGACACTTAAGCACTTGAGGGGACAGACCACACTCAAGAAGAGGCACGCCAGATGGCTCGAGTTCGTGGAGACCTTTCCCTATGTGATCAAGTACAAGAAGGGCAAGGACAATGTGGTGGCCGATGCACTGTCCCGGAGACACACTCTCATTGTGACCATGGAGGCCAAGATCATGGGTTTCGAGCATATTAAAGAATCTTATGCCACTGATCTTGATTTTAATGAAGTTTTCAGGAACACTGAGAAGGGGGCTTTTGGGGCATACTACCAGCACGAGGGGTTCCTGTTCAAGGGAAAGAGGCTGTGCATTCCCAAAGGAGCCATGAGGGAACTGCTGGTTCGGGAGGCCCATGGTGGCGGCCTCATGGGACACTTTGGTCGGGACAAGACTTTGAGTGTCCTAACTGAACATTTCTTTTGGCCAAACATGAAGAGGGATGTGGAGAGCATATGCGCCAAGTGCACTACTTGCCTCAAAACCAAATCCAGGTCACATCCTTACGGTTTACAAATGCCATTACCGATTCCTAACCACCCTTGGGTAGACATTTCTATGGACTTTGTGCTGGGTTTGCCCAAGATAAACCACAAGGATTCCATTTTTGTAGTGGTAGACAGGTTCTCCAAGATGGCCCATTTCATAGCCTGTAACACCACTAATGATGCCACTCAGACCGCCGACCTATTCTTCAAAGAAGTGGTTCGACTACATGGTGTTCCCCGAACCATTGTCTCTGACCGTGATACCAAGTTCCTCAGCCATTTCTGGAGGACACTATGGGGCAAGTTCGGAACCAAGCTACTATTCTCGACCACTTGCCACCCCCAGACCGACGGCCAGACTGAGGTAGTAAACCGTACGCTTTCTCAACTGTTGAGAGCTACGGTCGGTAAGAACTTAAGAAATTGGTTGTCTTGTTTGCCTTTTGTTGAGTTTGCTTATAACCATGCTAGGCACTCTACTACTAACCTGTCACCTTTTGAGATTGTTTATGGGTTTCAGCCAGAGACTCCTTTGGACTTCACCGAGCTGCCCAGCTCTATGTACCGCAGTCGTGATGGAGCCGCCAAGGCCGAGTTTGTTAAGAATATGCACCTAAAGGTCAAGGAGAGGATAGAAGCCAAGGCGGCTAAGGTCAAGGCCAAGTATGACCAGAAGAGGAAGGAGATACTGTTCGAACCCGGGGACTTGGTGTGGTTACACATGCGGCCCGAGAGGTTTCCAGAAGCCCGGAAGTCCAAGCTCTCTCCTCGTGGAACAGGACCATTCCGCATCCTAAAGAAGATCAACGACAACGCCTATATCCTTGACCTCCCTGCTGAATTTAAAATTTCACATACTTTCAATGTCTCGGATTTGTCTCCTTTCCATGCAGATAGTGATGACTTTGCAGATGATGGTGTTCTGAGGTCAGAACCTCTTCAAGAGGGAGGGAATGATGAGGCCATCCAAGTAGAGGTTCCCATAGTTAGGCACGGTCCGACTACCCGGAGTGGAACCAGGGCCTTGCGAGAAGGTTTCACCAAAGCTGTCCAGCATATCCTTGATCAAGATGGACAGATTGACCAGGACCAGCTGCTAATTGAGAAGATGGTCCAGTTGAAGATTCAAGATCAAGCCGGCCCAAAGGAGGTTCAGGACGCGGCCGACCCGATCCAGTTCAGACTCAACCAAGCCGGACTTCTCATTTCCACATCCGAGCTTGGTCCAGACTCAGTTTCTATTTCATCCACTCCAACTCTTTCCGGTTCTGAGATCTAGCCGACCACCAAGGGGAGTAGCATGTGTTGTACTCTTTTTCCTCACCAGGTTTTGTCCCATTGGGTTTTCTTGGTAAGGTTTTAATGAGGCAACATGCAAGCATGCTATTAGCCTTGGTCTAAGCCTTCTCAAACCGACCACCAGATGTCTGGTTTATTTTAATTTATTTGGTTAAGACTTTGGGCTAATGTTTCAGCCTCATTTTCGGCCAGCTTGTTTAAGGCCTTTTACTTTTGAGTCTCTTAAGGGATAAACCCTATATAACTCTTTCAAGTTGGCGATTTTTGCCTAAGTCTTTTATGAAATAATTTTGCCTTTGCAAACCTAAAACCCTAAGTCTTTTTCTGTGAGAAACAAGAGAGAGCAGCCGAATCTTATCAAGCTTCAAACCACCAAGCTTGTGGCGATTCTTCACCTCCATTCCATCCATCGATTTGCCTTGAGAGTGATACACATCCAGCAAGCCAAATCCCATAGCTATCCACCTCCATCCACTGTTCTTGTTGAGAGAGATACACATCCAGCAACAAGGATCCATCCCCCATACTTCTATCCTTCTTTTATTTTGTTATCTTGCATCATATAGTTCTAGATTTTTCCATTCTAAATAAAATTCCATAAAAAGTCATATTTGCTTCTGTTCTTCATTAACCATACTGTTTACTTTCTGTTCAAATATTTTGATTCATAAAAACTCATAAAAAGAGCCTTCTTTGTTTCAGGAACCAGACCGGCCAACTCCCAGCCCATCGCGACCGTCTAGTCGTCCCATAACCGGCCGTCCGTCCCGTCCAGTCCGAGTCCTCGAACCTCAGACCGTCCGTCCGTCCTGTCCAGTCCGAGCCCTCGAGCCTCAGACCGTCCGTCCGTGCAGTCTGCTTACCGGCCTGTATCAGGTGTGTGCTGACGGACACACACGGACAGCCACGGACGTCCTAAGTATGCTTATGGGACACACACGGACGTCCTGTGTGTACTGACCAACACCCACGAACGTCCTGTGTGTGCTGACAGACACACACGGACACACACGGATGTCCTGTGTGTGCTGACAGACACACACGGACACACACCGACGTCTTGTGTGTGCTGACGGACAGCCACAAACAGCCACGGACATCCTGTGTGTGCTGGCGGACACCCAAGGACATCCTGTGTGTACCACGAGGGCCAAAATTACCCGAACAGTCCATAGTAAGGGTCAGCGTGCTGAGTCAAAGGACCAACGAGCTGATATGTGTACTGATGGACAGCCACAGACGTCATGTGTGTGCTGACAGACACACATGGACACACACGCACAGCCACGAACATCCTCTGTGTGCTGACGGACACACACAGACGTCCTGTGTGTGCTGACGGACACCCACAGACGTCCTGTGTGTACTGAACAGACAGCCCACGTAGGCCAAAATCACCCAAACAGTCCACGGGAAAGGCCAGCGTGCTGAGTCCAAGGACCAGCGTGCTGATATGTATACTGATGGACAGCCATGGACGTCCTGTGTGTGCTGACGGACACACACGGACCACCACGGACAGCCACGGACGTCATGTGTGTGCTAGCGGACACCCACGGACGTCCTGTGTGTACTGAACAGACAGCCCACTTGGGGCAAAATCACCCGAACAGTCCACGGGAAGTGCCAGAGTGCTGAGTCCAAGGACCAGCGTGCTGATATGTATACTGATGGACAGCCACGCACGTCATGTGTGTGCTGACGGACACACACGGACCACCACAGACGTCCTGTGTGTGCTGGAGGACACCCACGGACGTCCTGTGTGTAATGAACAGATAGCCCACGTGGGCCAAAATCACCCAAACAGTCCACGGGAAGGGCCAGCGTGCAGAGTCCAAGGACCAACGTGCTGATATGTGTACTGATGGACAGCCACAGACGTCCGGTGTTGATGAGGCCAACCAAGTAGAGGTTCCCATAGTTAGGCACGGTCCGACTACCCGGAGTGGAACCAGGGCCTTGCGAGAAGGTTTCACCAAAGCTGTCCAGCATATCCTTGATCAAGATGGACAGATTGACCAGGACCAGCTGCTAATTGAGAAGATGGTCCAGTTGAAGATTCAAGATCAAGCCGGCCCAAAGGAGGTTCAGGACGCGGCCGACCCGATCCAGTTCAGACTCAACCAAGCCGGACTTCTCATTTCCACATCCGAGCTTGGTCCAGACTCAGTTTCTATTTCATCCACTCCAACTCTTTCCGGTTCTGAGATCTAGCTGACCACCAAGGGGAGTAGCATGTGTTGTACTCTTTTTCCTCACCAGGTTTTGTCCCATTGGGTTTTCTTGGTAAGGTTTTAATGAGGCAACATGCAAGCATGCTATTAGCCTTGGTCTAAGCCTTCTCAAACCGACCACCAGATGTCTGGTTATTTTAATTTATTTGGTTAAGACTTTGGGCTAATGTTTCAGCCTCATTTTCGGCCAGCTTGTTTAAGGCCTTTTACTTTTGAGTCTCTTAAGGGATAAACCCTATATAACTCTTTCAAGTTGGCGATTTTTGCCTAAGTCTTTTATGAAATAATTTTGCCTTTGCAAACCTAAAACCCTAAGTCTTTTTCTGTGAGAAACAAGAGAGAGCAGCCGAATCTTATCAAGCTTCAAACCACCAAGCTTGTGGCGATTCTTCACCTCCATTCCATCCATCGATTTGCCTTGAGAGTGATACACATCCAGCAAGCCAAATCCCATAGCTATCCACCTCCATCCACTGTTCTTGTTGAGAGAGATACACATCCAGCAACAAGGATCCATCCCCCATACTTCTATCCTTCTTTTATTTTGTTATCTTGCATCATATAGTTCTAGATTTTTTTTCCATTCTAAATAAAATTCCATAAAAAGTCATATTTGCTTCTGTTCTTCATTAACCATACTGTTTACTTTCTGTTCAAATATTTTGATTCATAAAAACTCATAAAAAGAGCCTTCTTTGTTTCAGGAACCAGACCGGCCAACTCCCAGCCCATCGCGACCGTCTAGTCGTCCCATAACCGGCCGTCCGTCCCGTCCAGTCCGAGTCCTCGAACCTCAGACCGTCCGTCCGTCCTGTCCAGTCCGAGCCCTCGAGCCTCAGACCGTCCGTCCGTGCAGTCTGCTTACCGGCCTGTATCAGGTGTGTGCTGACGGACACACACGGACAGCCACGGACGTCCTAAGTATGCTTATGGGACACACACGGACGTCCTGTGTGTACTGACCAACACCCACGAACGTCCTGTGTGTGCTGACAGACACACACGGACACACACGGATGTCCTGTGTGTGCTGACAGACACACACGGACACACACCGACGTCTTGTGTGTGCTGACGGACAGCCACAAACAGCCACGGACATCCTGTGTGTGCTGGCGGACACCCAAGGACATCCTGTGTGTACCACGAGGGCCAAAATTACCCGAACAGTCCATAGTAAGGGTCAGCGTGCTGAGTCAAAGGACCAACGAGCTGATATGTGTACTGATGGACAGCCACAGACGTCATGTGTGTGCTGACAGACACACATGGACACACACGCACAGCCACGAACATCCTCTGTGTGCTGACGGACACACACAGACGTCCTGTGTGTGCTGACGGACACCCACAGACGTCCTGTGTGTACTGAACAGACAGCCCACGTGGGCCAAAATCACCCAAACAGTCCACGGGAAAGGCCAGCGTGCTGAGTCCAAGGACCAGCGTGCTGATATGTATACTGATGGACAGCCATGGACGTCCTGTGTGTGCTGACGGACACACACGGACCACCACGGACGTGCTGTGTGTGCTGGCGGACACCCACGGACGTCCTGTGTGTACTGAACAGATAGCCCACCTGGGCCAAAATCACCCAAACAGTCCACGGGAAGTGCCAGAGTGCTGAGTCCAAGGACCAGCGTGCTGATATGTATACTGATGGACAGCCACGGACGTCATGTGTGTGCTGACGGACACACACGGACCACCACAGACGTCCTGTGTGTGCTGGAGGACACCCACGGACGTCCTGTGTGTACTGAACAGATAGCCCACGTGGGCCAAAATCACCCAAACAGTCCACGGGAAGGGCCAGCGTGCAGAGTCGAAGGACCAACGTGCTGATATGTGTACTGATGGACAGCCACAGACGTCCGGTGTGTGCTGACGGACACACACGGACAGCCACGGACGTCCTGTGTATGCTTATGGGACAGCCACGGACGTCCTGTGTGTGCTGACCGACACCCACGAACGTCCTGTGTGTGCTGACAGACACACACACGGACACACACGGATGTCCTGTGTGTGCTGACAGACACACACGGACACACACCGACGTCTTGTGTGTGCTGACGGACAGCCACAAACAGCCACGGACATCCTGTGTGTGCTGGCGGACACCCAAGGACATCCTGTGTGTACCACGAGGGCCAAAATTACCCGAACAGTCCATAGTAAGGGTCAGCGTGCTGAGTCAAAGGACCAACGTGCTGATATGTGTACTGATGGACAGCCACAGACGTCATGTGTGTGCTGACAGACACACATGGACACACACGCACAGCCACGAACATCCTGTGTGTGCTGACGGACACACACAGACGTCCTGTGTGTGCTGACGGACACCCACAGACGTCCTGTGTGTACTGAACAGACAGCCCACGTGGGCCAAAATCACCCAAACAGTCCACGGGAAAGGCCAGCGTGCTGAGTCCAAGGACCAACGTGCTGATATGTATACTGATGGACAGCCATGGATGTCCTGTGTGTGCTGACGGACACACACGGACCACCACGGACGTGCTGTGTGTGCTGGCGGACACCCACGGACGTCCTGTGTGTACTGAACAGATAGCCCACCTGGGCCAAAATCACCCAAACAGTCCACGGGAAGGGCCAGCGTGCAGAGTCCAAGGACCAACGTGCTGATATGTGTACTGATGGACAGCCACAAACGTCCGGTGTGTGCTGACGGACACACACGGACAGCCACAGACGTCCTGTGTATGCTTACGGACACACACGGACGTCCTGTGTGTACTGACCGACACCCACGAACGTCCTGTGTGTGCTGACAGACACACACGGACACACACGGATGTCGTAAGTGTGCTGACAGACAACCACAAACAGCCCCGGACGTCCTGTGTGTGCTGGCGGACACCCATGGACGTCCTGTGTGTACTGAACAGACAGCCCACTTGGGACAAAATCACCCAAACAGTCCACGGAAAGGGGCAACATGCTGAGTCTAAGGACAACCGTGCTGATATGTGTACTGAGGGACAGCCACGAACGTCCTGTGTGTGTTGACGGACACAGACGGACACACACGGACAGCCACGGACGTCATGTGTGTGCTAGCGGACACCCACAGACGTCCTGTGTGTACTGAACAGACAGCCCACGAGGGCCAAAATCACCCGAACAGTCCACGGGAAGTGCCAGCGTGCTGAGTCCAAGGACCAGCGTGCTGATATGTATACTGATGGACAGCCACGGACGTCATGTGTGTGCTGACGGACACACACGGACCGCCACAGACGTCCTGTGTGTGCTGGAGGACACCCACGGACATCCTGTGTGTACTGAACAGATAGCCCACGTGGGCCAAAATCACCCAAACAGTCCACGGGAAGGGCCAGCGTGCAGAGTCCAAGGACCAACGTGCTGATATGTGTACTGATGGACAGCCACAGACGTCCGGCGTGTGCTGACCGACACCCACGAACGTCCTGTGTGTGCTGACAGACACACACGGACACACACGGATGTCCTGTGTGTGCTGACAGACAGCCACAAACAGCCTCGGACGTCCTGTGTGTGCTGGCGGACACCCATGGACGTTCTGTGTGTACTGAACAGACAGCCCACTTGGGACAAAATCACCGAAACAGTCCACGGGAAGGGGCAGCATGCTGAGTTTAAGGACCAACGTGCTGATATGTGTACTGAGGGACAGCCACGGACGTCCTGTGTGTGTTGACGGACACAGACGGACACACACGGACAGCCACGGACGTCATGTGTGTGCTAGCGGACACCCACGGACGTCCTGTGTGTACTGAACAGACAGCCCACGAGGGCCAAAATCACCCGAACAGTCCACGGGAAGTGCCAGCGTGCTGAGTCCAAGGACCAGCGTGCTGATATGTATACTGATGGACAGCCACGGACGTCATGTGTGTGTTGACGGACACACACGGACCGCCACGGACGTTCTGTGTGTGCTGGAGGACACCACGGACGTCCTGTGTGTACTGAACAGATAGCCCACGTGGGCCAAAATCACCCAAACAGTCCACGGGAAGGGCCAGCGTGCAGAGTGCAAGGACCAACGTGCTGATATGTGTACTGATGGACAG
This sequence comes from Brassica rapa, assembly GCF_000309985.2. Classification (NCBI taxonomy): domain Eukaryota; kingdom Viridiplantae; phylum Streptophyta; class Magnoliopsida; order Brassicales; family Brassicaceae; genus Brassica; species Brassica rapa. The sequence goes on from NW_022610609.1 coordinate 27,113, forward strand.
CCACAGACGTCCGGCATGTGCTGACCGACACCCATGAACGTCCTGTGTGTGCTGACAGACACACACGGAATCACACGGATGTCCTGTGTGTGCTGACAGACAGCCACAAACAGCCCCGGACGTCCTGTGTGTGCTGGCGGACACCCATGGACGTCCTGTGTGTACTGAACAGACAGCCCACTTGGGACAAAATCACCGAAACAGTCCACGGGAAGGGCCAGCATGCTGAGTCTAAGGACCAACGTGCTGATATGTGTACTGAGGGACAGCCACGGACGTCCTGTGTGTGTTGACGGAGACAGACGGACACACACGGACAGCCACGGACGTCCTGTGTGTTCTGGCGGACACCCACGGACGTCCTGTGTGTACTGTACAGACAGCCCACGAGGACAAAAATCACCGAACAGTCCACAAGAAGGGTCAGCGTGCGGAGTCCAAGGACCAATGTGCTTATATGTGTACTGATGGACAGCCACAGACGTCATATGTGTGCTGACGGACACACACGTACATACACGTACAGCCACGAACGTCTTGTATGTGCTGACGGACACACACGAACAGACACGGATGTCCTGTGTGTGCTGACGAACACCCACAGACGTCCTGTGTGTGCTGACGGACACCCACGGACGTCTTGTGTGTGCTGACAGACACACACAGACACACACGGACACACACAGACGTCCTGTGTGTGCTGACGGACAGCCACAAACAGCCACAGACGTCCTGTGTGTGCTGGCGGACACCCAAGGACATCCTGTGTGTACTGAACAGACAGCCCACGAGGGCCAAAATTGCCCGAACAGTCCACAGGAAGGGTCAGCGTGCGGAGTCAAAGGACCAACGTGCTGATATGTGTACTGATGGACAGCCACAGACGTCATGTGTGTGCTGACGGACACACACGGACGTCCTGTGTGTGCTGACGGACACCCACAGACGTCCTGTGTGTACTGAACAGACAGCCCACATGGGCCAAAATCACCCAAACAGTCCACGGGAAGGGCCATCGTGCTGAGTCCAAGGACCAGCGTGCTGATATGTATTCTGATGGACAGCCATGGACGTCCTGTGTTTGATGACGGACACACACGGACCGCCACGGACGTCCTGTGTGTGCTGGCGGACACCCACGGACGTCCTGTGTGTACTGAACAGATATCCCACGTGGGCCAAAATCACCCAAACAGTCCACGGGAAGGGCCAGCGTGCAGAGTCCAAGGACCAACGTGCTGATATGTGTACTGATGGACAGCCACAGACGTCCGGTGTTTGCTGACGGACACACACGAACAGCCACGGACGTCCTGTGTATGCTTACGGACACACACGGACGTCCTGTATGTGCTGACCGACACCCACGAACGTCCTATGTGTGCTGACAGACACACAGGGACACACACGGATGTCGTAGGTGTGCTGACAGACGGCCACAAACAGCCCCGGACGTCCTGTGTGTGCTGGCGGACACCCATGGATGTCCTGTGTGTACTGAACAGACAGCCCACTTGGGACAAAATCACCCAAACAGTCCACGGGAAGGGCCATCGTGCTGCGTCCAAGGACCAGCGTGCTGATATGTATACTGATGGACAGCCATGGACGTCCTGTGTTTGCTGACGGACACACACGGACCGCCACGACGTCCTGTGTGTGCTGGCGGACACCCACGGACGTCCTGTGTGTACTGAACAGATATCCCACGTGGGCCAAAATCACCCAAACAGTCCACGGGAAGGGCAAGCGTGGCAGAGTCCAAGGACAACGTGGCTGATATGGTGTACTGATGGACAGCCACAGACATCCGGTGTTTTGCTGACGGACACACACGAACAGCCACAGACGTCCTGTGTATGCTTACGGACACACACGGACGTCCTGTGTGTGCTGACCGACACCCACGAACGTCCTATGTTGCTGACAGACACACGGACACACACGGATGTCGTAAGTGTGCTGACAGACGGCCACAAACAGCCCCGGACGTCCTGTGTGTGCTGGCGGACACCCATGGATGTCCTGTGTGTACTGAACAGACAGCCCACGTGGGAAAAAATCAACCAAACAGTCCACGAAAAGGGGGCAACATGCTGGAGTCTAAGGACCAACGTGCTGATATGTGTAACTGAGGGAGCCACGGACGTCCTGTGTGTGTGACGGACACAGACGGACAACACACGGACAGCCACGGACGTCATGTGTGTTGCTAGCGGACACCCACGGACGTACTGTGTGTACTGAACAGACAGCCCACGGGGCCAAAATCACCCCGAACAGTCCACAAGAAGGGTCAGCAGTGCGGAGTCCAAGGACCAACGTGCTTATATGTGTACTGATGGACAGCCACAGACGTCATGTGGTGTGCTGACGGAACACACGTACATACACGTACAGCCACGAACGTCATGTGTGTGCTGACGTACACACAACGACAGACACGGATGTCCTGTGTGTTTCTGACGAACACCCACAGACGTCCGTGTGCGCTGACGGACATCCACGGATGCCCTGTGTGTGCTGACAGACACACACAGACACACACAGAGTCCTGTGTGTGGTGACGGACAGCCACAAACAGCCACGGACGTCCTGTGTGGCTGGCGGACACCCACAGACGTCCTT
>NW_022610610.1:0-35000 GCF_000309985.2 Brassica rapa
TACAAATGACTTGCAGACAAGAAAAGGAAAGAAGTGATCTTCCAGGAAGGTGATCTTGTTTGGGTCCACATGAGGAAGGAACGATTCCCGGAACCAAAGAAGTCTAAACTCATGCCCCGGGTCGATGGTCCATTCCAGATTCTCAGGAAACTCCATGACAATGCTTACCAGCTTGATCTTCAGGGTAAGTATGATATCTCTTCAAGTTTTAATGTTTCTGATTTATCTCCTTTTTGCGCAGATGATCCGGATTTGTGGTCAAATCCTTTTGAAGAGGGAGGGAATGATAGAACCCAGGACCTGGACCAGGACGTGGAGCAGACTCAGCATGGTGACCAGGACGATCAGATCAGTCCAACTGAGGTTCAGCCATTCAGCCTTACCAGATCAACGGACAGAGCCGTGTACCGGATCGACCCTCGTGCACCCGGACGTGACCTAAGGATGGATCCACGACCTGATGACCGAATCAGCCAACCCACAGGCGTTCTTCCCTGACCCATTCGCCATTCTAGAGCCAACAGTCAAGCCAGAACCAAATATCATCGAGAAGAATCAGATTCCCGACTTAGCCTGTCTTTCCTGGCCCGTTTGGGACGTACCGCACGCCCGGATCAGGCTGATCACGACCTTTCCAACCACTTTGATGATTTGATGATGATCGATGCTTCCAACTACTCCAAAGGAAGGATACTTAAGCTCTTTGAAGATTTGGGTCGAGCTATCTCTTCATCCATTCATGGATCATCGACGATCAACCATGCGGGCAGCCTTACGTCCGTCCTGCTCCTTACCGCGAACGACCTGATCACCACAGAATGAACCTGGACATCTTTATGAATCTGGACCAGTCAACACACGAATCCGCACCTTGACCATTCTTTAGTCAAAGTCTTCATTCTAGTTTCTATGTCTTGTTTTCATTCCTTTCATTTTCTATGTTGTCTTTCCCACAAATGTCTTTATGTTTTCTTGACTCACACAACCTTATAAGTATGTGTGATTCCCTTAATAAAATCTACATCGATTTTCCTTTGCTTATTTTGAGACTTCTCTCATTGTTCTTTGCTTAGAACATTCATACTTCTCTTGGTGAAGTCATCTCCAAGCGAACCACTTCGTTGTGTGGACCAGTGCGTCACATCCGGCAACTTTGAATATCTGGTAGTATCTTTGGGCTATTCTGCAACCCTTAGTGTCACCCCTCGATCCATCAGTTCTCAATCCTCTCGGATCTGAGTTCATATCAACCTTACCGAAAAAGTGATCCTTATTTTGGTTCTATCACAGACGGACACACACGGACACACACGGACAGCCATGGACGTCCTGTGTGTGCTGGCGGACACCCAAGGACGTCCTGTGTGTACTGAACAGACAGCCCATGTGGGCCAAAATCACCCGAACAGTACACGGGAAGGGTCAGTGTGCTGAGTCCAAGGACCAACGTGCTGATATGTGTACTGATGGACAGCCACGGACATCTTGTGTGTGCTGATGGACACACACCGACAGCCACAGACGTCCTGTGTGTGCTGACGGACACACACAGACGTCCTGTGTGTGCTGACGGACACCCACAGACGTCCTGTGTGTACTGAACAGACAGTCCACGTGGGACAAAATCACCCGAACAGTCCACGGGAAGGGTCAGCGTGCTGAGTCTAAGGACCAACGTGCTGACATGTGTACTGATGACAGCCACGGACGTCCTGTGTGTGCTGACGGACACACACAGACACACACAGACACACACGGACACACACAGACAGCCACAAACATCCTGTGTGTGCTGACGGACACCCACAGACGTCCTTTGGTACTGAATAAACAGCCTACGTGGGCCAAAATCGACCGAACAGTCCACAGGAAGTGCCAGCGTGCTGAGTCCAAGGACCAGTGTGCTGATTTGTATATTGATGGACAGCCACGGACGTCCTGGGTGTGCTGACGGACAATCACGGACACACACGGACACACACGGACATCCACGGATGTCCTGTGTGTGCTGACGGACAGCCACGGACGTCCTGTGTGTGCTTGCGGACACCCACGGACGTCCTGTGTGTACTGAACAGACAGCGCACGGGAAGGGCCAGCGTGCTGAGTCCAAGGACCAGCGTGCTGATATGTGTACTGATGGACAGCCACGGACGTCCTTTGTGTGTTGACGGACACACACGGACACACACGGACAGCCACAGAAGTCCTGTGTGTGCTGATGGACACCCATAGCCGTCCTGTGTGTGCTGAAGGACACCCACGGACGTCCTGTGTGTGCTGACGGACACCCACGGACGTCCTGTGTGTACTGAATAACAGCCCACGTGGGCCAAAATCACCCCAACAGTCTACGGGAAGGGCCAGCGTGCTGATATGTGTACTGATGGACAGCCACAGACACTCTGTGTGTGCTGGTGGACACCCACGGACGTCGTGTGTGTACTGAACAGACAGTCCACGTGGGTCATAATCACCCAAACAGTGCACGTAAGGGCCAGCGTGCTTAGTCCAAGGACCAGCTTGCTGATATGTGTACTGATGGACAGCCACAGATGTTCTGTGTGTGTTGACGGACACACACGGACACACACGGACAGCCACGGACGTCCTGTGTGTGCTGACGGACACACACGGACGTCCTGTGTGTACTGAACAGACAACCCACGTGGGCCAAATTCACCAACGGACAGCCAAAATCACCGGAGTAGCCAAAAATTCAAAAATTAATATTTTTGAAGAAAGTTTGTGAAAGGAAACATCAAAAATATGACAACAAATAGTTTAGGATTTCAAGCGTTGATCAAAAGTTGTTGTAGACATCCGTTTAAACCATGAAACCCCAAACTTTGTAGCATGCAAAACACATGGTTAGAAGCAAAAGAAAATCATGAAAATTTACCACAAAAAAGGTTTAACCATTCTTATGAAGCATGCAAAAAATCAGATTCAAATTCGAAGTATTTGTTTTTTAACATTAAAAATACACCCGGAACACAATCAATGTCCACTCGTGACAGACTGAAAAGTGTTTTGTCTACGTGTGTGTCCGTCAGCCATGGATGTCCTGTTGCTGACGGACACACACGGACACACACGGAAAGCCACGGACGTCCTGTGTGTGCTGATGGACACACACGGACGTCCTGTGTGTGCTGACGAACACCCACGGACGTCCTGTGTGTACTGAATAGACAGCCCACGTGTGCCAAAATCACCCGACCAGTCCATGGGAAGGGCCAGCGTGCTAAGTCCAAGGACCAGCGTGCTGATATGTGTACTGATGGACAGCCACGGACATCCTGTGTATGATTACGGACACACACGGACAGACACTGACACACACGGACAGCCACGGACGTCCTCTCTATGTTGACGGACAGCCACAGACGTTGTGTATGCTGGGACACCCACGGACGTCCTGTGTGTACTGAACAGACAGCCCAGGGGCCAAAATCACCCGAACAGGCCACAGGAAGGCCAGCGTGCTGATATGTGTACTGATGGACAGCCACGGACGTCCTTTGTGTGTTGACGGACACACACGGACAACCACGGAAGTCCTGTGTGTGCTGACAGACACCCACGGACGTCCGGTGTGTGCTGACGGACACCCACCGACGTCCTGTGTGTACTGAACAGACAGCCCATGTGGGCCAAAATCACCCGAACAGTCTACGGGAAGGGCCAGCCTGCTGAGTCCAAGGACCAGCGTGCTGATATGTGTACTGATGGACAGCCACAGACGCCCTATGTGTGCTGGTGGACACCCACGGACGTCCTGTGTGTACTGAACAGACAGTCCATGTGGGTCAAAATCACCCAAACAGTGCACGGAAGGGCCAGCGTGCTGAGTCCAAGGACCAGCGTGCTGATATGTGTACTGATGGACAGCCACGGACGTCATGTCTGTGCTGAAAGACACACACGGACACACACGGACAGCCACGGAAGTCCTGTGTGTGCTGACGGACACCCACAGACATCCTGTGTGTGCTGACGGACACCCACGGACGTCCTGTGTGTGCTGACGGACACCCACTGACGTCCTGTGTGTACTGAATAGACAGCCCACGTGGGCCAAAATCACCCGAACAGTCTACGGGAAGGGCCAGCGTGCTGAGTCCAAGGACCAGCGTGCTGATATGTGTACTGATGGACAGCCACAGACGCCCTGTGTGTGCTGATGGACACCCACGGACGTCCTGTGTGTACTGAACAGACAGTCCACGTGGGTCAAAATCACCCAAACAGTGCACGGAAGGGCTAGTGTGCTGAGTCCAAGGACCAGCGTGCTGATATGTGTACTGATGGACAGCCACAGACGTTCTATGTGTGTTGACGGACACAAACTGTCACACACGGACAGCCACGGACGTCCTGCGTGTGCTGACGGACACACACGGACGTCCTGTGTGTGCTGACGAACACCCAGGGACGTCCTGTGTGTACTGAATAGACAGCCCACGTGGGCCAAAATCACCCGACCAGTCCACGGGAAGGGCCAGCGTGCTGAGTCCAAGGACCAGCGTGCTGATATGTGTACTGATGGACAGCCACAGACGTCCTGTGTGTGCTGACGGACACACAGGGACACACACTGACACACACGATCAGCCACGGACGTCCTGTCTGTGCTGACGGACAGCCTCGGACGTCCTGTGTTTGCTGGCGGACAACCACGGACGTCCTGTGTGTACTGAACAGACAGCCCACGTGGGCCAAAATCACCCGAACAGTCAACGGGAAGGGCCAGCGTGCTGATATGTGTACTGATGGACAGCCACGGACGTCCTTTGTGTGTTGACAGACACTATCGGACACACACGGAAAGCCACAGACGTCTTGTGTGTGCTGACGGACACACACGGACGTCGTGTGTTTGCTGACGAACACCCACGGACGTCCTGTGTGTGCTCACGGACACCCACGGACGTCTTGTGTGTACGGAACAGACAGCCCACGTGGGCTAAAATCACCAGAACAGTCAACGGGAAGGGCCAGCATGCTGATATGTGTACTGATGGACAGCCACAGACGTCCTTTGTGTGTTAACGGACATACACGGACACACACGGACAGCCACGGAAGTCCTGTGTGTGCTGATGGACACCCATAGCCATCCTGTGTGTGCTGATGGACACCCACGGACGTCCTGTGTGTGCTGACGGACACCCACGGACGTCCTGTGTGTACTGAATAGACAGCCCACGTGGGCCAAAATCACCCGAACAGTCTACGGGAAGGGCCAGCGTGCTGATATGTGTACTGATGGACAGCCACAGACACCCTGTGTGTGATGGTGGACACCCACGGACGTCGTGTGTGTACTGAACAGACAGTCCACGTGGGTCATAATCACCCAAACAGTGCACGGAAGGGCCAGCGTGCTGAGTACAAGGACCAGCCTGCTGATATGTGTACTGATGGACAGCCACCGACGTCATGTCTGTGCTGACAGACACACACGGACACACATGGACAGCCACGGAAGTCCTGTGTGTGCTGACGGACACCCACAGACGTCCTGTGTGTGCTGATGGACACCCACGGACGTCCTGTGTGTGCTGACGGACACCCACGGACGTCCTGTGTGTACTGAATAGACAGCCCACGTGGGCCAAAATCACCCGAACAGTCTACGGGAAGGGCCAGCATGCTGAGTCCAAGGACCAGCGTGCTGATATGTGTACTGATGGACAGCCACAGACGCCCTGTGTGTGCTGGTGGACACCCACGGACGTCCTGTGTGTACTGAACAGACAGTCCACGTGGGTCAAAATCACCCAAACAGTACACGGAAGGGCCAGCGTGCTGAATCCAAGGACCAGCGTGCTGATATGTGTACTGATGGACAGCCACAGACGTTCTATGTGTGTTGACGGACACACACTGACACACACGGACAGCCACGGACGTCCTGCGTGTGCTGACGGACACACACGGCCGTCCTGTGTGTACTGAACAGACAGCCCACGTGGGCCAAAATCACCCACAGACAGCCAAAATCACCCGAGAAGCCTAAAATTCAAAAAATAATATTTTTGAAGAAAGTTTTGTGAAAGGAAACATCAAAAATATGACAACAAAGAGTTTAGGATGTCAAGCGTTGATCAAAAGTTGTTGTAGACATCCGTTTAGAACACGAAACCCCGAACTTTGTAGCAAGCAAAACACATGGTTAGAAGCAAAATAAAATCATGAAAATTTACCACAAAAAAGCTTTAACCATTCTTATGAAGCATGCAAAAAATCAGATTCAAATTCGAAGTATTTGTTTTTTTACATTAAAAATACACCCGGAACACAACCAATGTCTACTGGTGACAGACTGAAAAAGTGTTTTGTCTACGTGTGTGTCCGTCAGCCACGGACGTCCTGTTTGTGCTGACGGACACACACTGACACACACGGAAAGCCACGGACGTCCTGTGTGTGCTGACGGACACACACGGACGTCCTGTGTGTGCTGACGAACACCCACGGACGTCCTGTGTGTACTGAATAGACAGCCCACGTGGGCCAATATCACCCGACCAGTCCACGGGAAGGGCCAGCATGCTGAGCCCAAGGACCAGCGTGCTGATATGTGTACTGATGGACAGCCACGGACGTCCTGTGTGTGCTGACGGACACACAGGGACACACACTGACACACACGGTCAGCCACGGACGTCCTGTCTGTGCTGACGGACAGCCTCGGACGTCCTGTGTATGCTGGCGGACACCCACGGACGTCCTGTGTGTACTGAACAGACAGCCCACGTGGGCCAAAATCACCCGAACAGTCAACTGGAAGGGCCAGCGTGCTGATATGTGTACTGATGGACAGCCACGGACGTCCTTTGTGTGTTGACAGACACTCTCGGACACACACGGAAAGCCACGGACGTCCTGTGTGTGCTGACGGACACACACGGACGTCGTGTGTGTGCTGACGAACACCCACGGACGTCCTGTGTGTGCTCACGGACAACCACGGACGTCCTGTGTGTACTGAACAGACAGCCCACGTGGGCTAAAATCACCAGAACAGTCAACGGGAAGGGCCAGCGTGGTGATATGTGTACTGATGGACAGCCACAGACGTCCTTTGTGTGTTGACGGACACACACGGACACACACGGACAGCCACGGAAGTCCTGTGTGTGCTGATGGACACCCATAGCCGTCCTGTGTGTGCTGACGGACACCCACGGACGTCCTGTGTGTGCTGACGGACACCCACGGACGTCCTGTGTGTACTGAATAGACAGCCCACGTGGGCCAAAATCACCCGAACAGTCTACGGGAAGGGCCAGCGTGCGGATATGTGTACTGATGGATAGCCACAGACACCCTGTGTGTGCTGGTGGACACCCACGGACGTCGAGTGTGTACTGAACAGACAGTCCACGTGGGTCATAATCACCCAAACAGTGCACGGAAGGGCCAGCGTGCTGAGTCCAAGGACCAGCGTGCTGATATGTGTACTGATGGACAGCCACAGATGTTCTGTGTGTGTTGACGGACACACACGGACACACACGGACGTCCTGTGTGTGCTGACGGACACACACGGACGTCCTGTGTGTACTGAACAGACAGCCCACGTGGGCCAAATTCACCCACGGACAGCCAAAATCACCCGAGAAGCCAAAAATTCAAAAATTAATATTTTTGAAGAAAGTATTGTGAAAGGAAACATCAAAAATATGACGACAAATAGTTTAGGATGTCAAGCGTTGATCAAAAGTTGTTGTAGACATCCGTTTAAACCATGAAACCCCAAAATTTGTAGCATGCAAAACACATGGTTAGAAGCAAAAGAAAATCATGAAAATTTACCACAAAAAAGGTTTAACCATTCTTATGAAGCATGCAAAAAATCAGATTCAAATTCGAAGTATTTGTTTTTTAACATTAAAAATACACCCGGAACACAATCAATGTCCACTCGTGACAGACTGAAAAAGTGTTTTGTCTACGTGTGTGTGTCCGTCAGCCATGGACGTCCTGTGTGTGCTGACGGAAACACACGGACACACACGGAAAGCCACGGACGTCCTGTGTGTGCTGACGGACACACACGGACGTCCTGTGTGTGCTGACGAACACCCACGGACGTCCTGTGTGTACTGAATAGACAGCCCACGTGTGCCAAAATCACCCGACCAGTCCACGGGAAGGGCCAGCGTGCTAAGTCCAAGGACCAGCGTGCTGATATGTGTACTGATGGACATCCACGGACGTCCTGTGTGTGATTACGGACACACACGAACAGACACTGACACACACGGACAGCCACGGACGTCCTCTCTATGTTGACGGACAGCCACAGACGTCTTGTGTATGCTGGTGGACACCCACGGACGTCCTGTGTGTACTGAACAGACAGCCCACGTGGGCCAAAATCACCCGAACAGTCCACAGGAAGGCCAGCGTGCTGATATGTGTACTGATGGACAGCCACGGACGTCCTTTGTGTGTTGACGGACACACACGGACAGCCACGGAAGTCCTGTGTGTGCTGACAGACACCCACGGACGTCCTGTGTGTGCTGACGGACACCCACCGACGTCCTCTGTGTACTGAACAGACAGCCCATGTGGGCCAAAATCACCCGAACAGTCTACGGGAAGGGCCAGCCTGCTGAGTCCAAGGACCAGCGTGCTGATATGTGTACTGATGGACTGCCACAGACGCCCTATGTGTGCTGGTGGACACCCACGGACGTCCTGTGTGTACTGAACAGACAGTCCACGTGGGTCAAAATCACCAAAACAGTGCACGGAAAGGCCAGCGTGCTGAATCCAAGGACCAGCGTGCTGATATGTGTACTGATGGACAGCCACGGACGTCATGTCTGTGCTGACGGACACACACTGACACACACGGACAGCCACGGAAGTCCTGTGTATGCTGACGGACACCCACAGACGTCCTGTGTGTGATGACGGACACCCACGGACGTCCTGTGTGTGCTGACGGACACCCACGGACGTCCTGTGTGTACTGAATAGACAGCCCACGTGGGCCAAAATCACCCGAACAGTCTACGGGAAGGGCCAGCGTGCTGAGTCCGAGGACCAGCGTTCTGATATGTGTACTGATGGACAGCCACAGACGCCCTGTGTGTGCTGGTGGACACCCACGGACGTCCTGTGTGTACTGAACAGACAGTCCACGTGGGTCAAAATCACCCAAACAGTGCACGGAAGGGCCAGCGTGCTGAGTCCAAGGACCAGCGTGCTGATATGTGTACTGATGGACAGCCACAGACGTTCTATGTGTGTGACAGACACACACTGACACACACGGACAGCCACGGACGTCCTGTGTGTGCTGACGGACACACACGGCCGTCCTGTGTGTACTGAACAGACAGCCCACGTGGGCCAAAATCACCCACAGACAGCCAAAATCACCCGAGAAGCCTTAAATTCAAAAATTAATATTTTTGAAGAAAGTTTTGTGAAAGGAAACATTAAAAATATGACAACAAAGAGTTTAGGATGTCAAGCGTTGATCAAAAGTTGTTGTAGACATCCGTTTAAACCACGAAACCCCGAACTTTGTAGCATGCAAAACACATGGTTAGAAGCAAAAGAAAATCATGAAAATTTACCACAAAAAAGCTTTAACCATTCTTATGAAGCATGCAAAAAATCAGATTCAAATTCGAAGTATTTGTTTTTTAACATTAAAAATACACCCGGAACACAATCAATGTCCACTCGTGACAGACTGAAAAAGTGTTTTGTCTACGTGTGTGTCCGTCAGCCATGGACGTCCTGTGTGTGCTGACGGAAACACACGGACACACACGGAAAGCCACGGACGTCCTGTGTGTGCTGACGGACACACACGGACGTCCTGTGTGTGCTGACGAACACCCACGGACGTCCTGTGTGTACTGAATAGACAGCCCACGTGTGCCAAAATCACCCGACCAGTCCACGGGAAGGGCCAGCGTGCTAAGTCCAAGGACCAGCGTGCTGATATGTGTACTGATGGACAGCCACGGACGTCCTGTGTGTGATTACGGACACACACGGACAGACACTGACACACACGGAAAGCCACGGACGTCCTCTCTATGTTGACGGACAGCCACAGACGTCTTGTGTATGCTGGTGGACACCCACGGACGTCCTGTGTGTACTGAACAGACAGCCCACGTGGGCCAAAATCACCCGAACAGTCCACAGGAAGGCCAGCATGCTGATATGTGTACTGATGGACAGCCACGGACGTCCTTTGTGTGTTGACGGACACACACGGACAGCTACGGAAGTCCTGTGTGTGCTGACAGACACCCACGGACGTCCTGTGTGTGCTGACGGACACCCACCGACGTCCTCTGTGTACTGAACAGACAGCCCATGTGGGCCAAAATCACCCGAACAGTCTACGGGAAGGGCCAGCCTGCTGAGTCCAAGGACCAGCGTGCTGATATGTGTACTGATGGACTGCCACAGACGCCCTATGTGTGCTGGTGGACACCCACGGACGTCCTGTGTGTACTGAACAGACAGTCCACGTGGGTCAAAATCACCCAAACAGTGCACGGAAAGGCCAGCGTGCTGAGTCCAAGGACCAGCGTGCTGATATGTGTACTGATGGACAGCCACGGACGTCATGTCTGTGCTGACGGACACACACTGACACACACGGACAGCCACGGAAGTCCTGTGTATGCTGACGGACACCCACAGACGTCCTGTGTGTGATGACGGACACCCACGGACGTCCTGTGTGTGCTGACGGACACCCACGGACGTCCTGTGTGTACTGAATAGACAGCCCACGTGGGCCAAAATCACCCGAACAGTCTACGGGAAGGGCCAGCGTGCTGAGTCCGAGGACCAGCGTGCTGATATGTGTACTGATGGACAGCCAGAGACGCCCTGTGTGTGCTGGTGGACACCCACGGACGTCCTGTGTGTACTGAACAGACAGTCCACGTGGGTCAAAATCACCCAAACAGTGCACGGAAGGGCCAGCGTGCTGAGTCCAAGGGCCAGCGTGCTGAGTCCAAGGACCAGCGTGCTGATATGTGTACTGATGGACAGCCACAGACATTCTATGTGTGTGACAGACACACACTGACACACACGGACAGCCACGGACGTCCTGTGTGTGCTGACGGACACACACGGCCGTCCTGTGTGTACTGAACAGACAGCCCACGTGGGCCAAAATCACCCACAGACAGCCAAAATCACCCGAGAAGCCTTAAATTCAAAAATTAATATTTTTGAAGAAAGTTTTGTGAAAGGAAACATTAAAAATATAACAACAAAGAGTTTAGGATGTCAAGCGTTGATCAAAAGTTGTTGTAGACATCCGTTTAGAACACGAAACCCCGAACTTTGTAGCATGCAAAACACATGGTTATGAAGCATGCAAAAAAATCAGATTCAAATTCGAAATATTTGTATTTTACATTAAAAATACACCCGGAACACAACCAATGTCTACTGGTGACAGACTGAAAAAGTGTTTTGTCTACGTGTGTGTCCGTCAGCCACGAACGTCCTGTTTGTGCTGACGGACACACACTGACACACACGGAAAGCCACGGACGTCCTGTGTGTGCTGACGGACACACACGGACGTCCTGTGTGTGCTGACGAACACCCACGGACGTCCTGTGTGTACTGAATAGACAGCCCACGTGGGCCAAAATCACCCGACCAGTCCACGGGAAGGGCCAGCGTGCTGAGTCCAAGGACCAGCGTGCTGATATGTGTACTGATGGACAGCCACGGACGTCATGTGTGTGCTGACGGACACACAGGGACACACACTGACACACACGGTCAGCCACGGACGTCCTGTCTGTGCTGACGGACAGCCTCGGACATCCTGTGTATGCTGGCGGACACCCACGGACGTCCTGTGTGTACTGAACAGACAGCCACGTGGGCCAAAATCACCCGAACAGTCAACGGGAAGGGCCAGTGTGCTGATATGTGTACTGATGGACAGCCACGGACGTCCTTTGTGTGTTCACAGATACTCTCGGACACACACGGAAAGCTACGGACGTCCTGTGTGTGCTGACGGACACACACGGACGTCGTGTGTGTGCTGACGAACACCCACGGACGTCCTGTGTGTGCTCACGGACACCCACGGACGTCCTGTGTGTACTGAACAAACAGCCCACGTGGTCCAAAATCACCCGAACAGTCTACAGGAAGGGCCAGCGTGCTGAGTCCAAGGACCAGCGTGCTGATATGTGTACTGATGGACAGCCACAGACGCCCTGTGTGTGCTGGTGGACACCCCCGGACGTCCTGTGTGTACTGAAGAGACAGTCCACATGGATCAAAATCACCCAAACAGTGCACGGAAGGGCCAGCGTGCTGAGTCCAAGGACCAGCGTACTGATATGTGTACTAATTGACAGCCACAGACGTCCTGTGTGTGCTGACGGACACACACGGCCGTCCTGTGTGTACTGAACAGACAGCCCACGTGGGCCAAAATCACCCACAGACAGCCAAAATCACCCGAGAAGCCTTAAATTCAAAAATTAATATTTTTGAAGAAAGTTTTGTGAAAGGAAACATTAAAAATATGACAACAAAGAGTTTAGGATGTCAAGCGTTGATCAAAAGTTGTTGTAGACATCCGTTTAGAACACGAAACCCCGAACTTTGTAGCATGCAAAACACATGGTTATGAAGCATGCAAAAAAATCAGATTCAAATTCGAAATATTTGTTTTTTACATTAAAAATACACCCGGAACACAACCAATGTCTACTGGTGACAGACTGAAAAAGTGTTTTGTCTACGTGTGTGTCCGTCAGCCACGGACGTCCTGTTTGTGCTGACGGACACACACTGACACACACGGAAAGCCACGGACGTCCTGTGTGTGCTGACGGACACACACGGACGTCCTGTGTGTGCTGACGAACACCCACGGACGTCCTGTGTGTACTGAATAGACAGCCCACGTGGGCCAAAATCACCCGACCAGTCCACGGGAAGGGCCAGCGTGCTGAGTCCAAGGACCAGCGTGCTGATATGTGTACTGATGGACAGCCACGGACGTCATGTGTGTGCTGACGGACACACAGGGACACACACTGACACACACGGTCAGCCACGGACGTCCTGTCTGTGCTGACGGACAGCCTCGGACATCCTGTGTATGCTGGCGGACACCCACGGACGTCCTGTGTGTACTGAACAGACAGCCCACGTGGGCCAAAATCACCCGAACAGTCAACGGGAAGGGCCAGTGTGCTGATATGTGTACTGATGGACAGCCACGGACGTCCTTTGTGTGTTCACAGATACTCTCGGACACACACGGAAAGCTACGGACGTCCTGTGTGTGCTGACGGACACACACGGACGTCGTGTGTGTGCTGACGAACACCCACGGACGTCCTGTGTGTGCTCACGGACACCCACGGACGTCCTGTGTGTACTGAACAAACAGCCCACGTGGTCCAAAATCACCCGAACAGTCTACAGGAAGGGCCAGCGTGCTGAGTCCAAGGACCAGCGTGCTGATATGTGTACTGATGGACAGCCACAGACGCCCTGTGTGTGCTGGTGGACACCCCCGGACGTCCTGTGTGTACTGAAGAGACAGTCCACATGGATCAAAATCACCCAAACAGTGCACGGAAGGGCCAGCGTGCTGAGTCCAAGGACCAGCGTACTGATATGTGTACTATTGACAGCCACAGACGTCCTGTGTGTGCTGACGGACACACACGGCCGTCCTGTGTGTACTGAACAGACAGCCCACGTGGGCCAAAATCACCCACAGACAGCCAAAATCACCCGAGAAGCCTTAAATTCAAAAATTAATATTTTTGAAGAAAGTTTTGTGAAAGGAAACATTAAAAATATGACAACAAAGAGTTTAGGATGTCAAGCGTTGATCAAAAGTTGTTGTAGACATCCGTTTAGAACACGAAACCCCGAACTTTGTAGCATGCAAAACACATGGTTATGAAGCATGCAAAAAAATCAGATTCAAATTCGAAATATTTGTTTTTTACATTAAAAATACACCCGGAACACAACCAATGTCTACTGGTGACAGACTGAAAAAGTGTTTTGTCTACGTGTGTGTCCGTCAGCCACGGACGTCCTGTTTGTGCTGACGGACACACACTGACACACACGGAAAGCCACGGACGTCTGTGTGTGCTGACGGACACACACGGACGTTCCTGTGTGTGCTGACGAACACCCACGGACGTCCTGTGTGTACTGAATAGACAGCCCACGTGGGCCAAAATCACCCGACCAGTCCACGGGAAGGGCCAGCGTGCTGAGTCCAAGGACCAGCGTGCTGATATGTGTACTGATGGACAGCCACGGACGTCATGTGTGTGCTGACGGACACACAGGGACACACACTGACACACACGGTCAGCCACGGACGTCCTGTCTGTGCTGACGGACAGCCTCGGACGTCCTGTGTATGCTGGCGGACACCCACGGACGTCCTGTGTGTACTGAACAGACAGCCCACGTGGGCCAAAATCACCTGAACAGTCAACGGGAAGGGCCAGCGTGCTGATATGTGTACTGATGGACAGCCACGGACGTCCTTTGTGTGTTCACAGACACTCTCGGACACACACGGAAAGCTACGGACGTCCTGTGTGTGCTGACGGACACACACGGACGTCGTGTGTGTGCTGACGAACACCCACGGACGTCCTGTGTGTGCTCACGGACACCCACGGACGTCCTGTGTGTACTGAACAAACAGCCCACGTGGTCCAAAATCACCCGAACAGTCTACAGGAAGGGCCAGCGTGCTGAGTCCAAGGACCAGCGTGCTGATATGTGTACTGATGGACAGCCACAGACGCCCTGTGTGTGCTGGTGGACACCCACGGACGTCCTGTGTGTACTGAACAGACAGTCCACGTGGATCAAAATCACCCAAACAGTGCACGGAAGGGCCAGCGTGCTGAGTCCAAGGACCAGCGTACTGATATGTGTACTAATTGACAGCCACAGACGTCCTGTGTGTGCTGACGGACACACACGGCCGTCCTGTGTGTACTGAACAGACAGCCCACGTGGGCCAAAATAACACACGGACAGCCAAAATCACCCTAGAAGCCAAAAATTCAAAAATTAATATTTTTGAAGAAAGTTTTGTGAAAGGAAACATCAAAAATATGACAACAAAGAGTTTAGGATGTCAAGCGTTGATCAAAAGTTGTTGTAGACATCCGTTTAAACCAAGAAACCCCGAACTTTGTAGCATGCAAAACACATGGTTAGAAGCAAAAGAAAATCATGAAAATTTACCACAAAAAAGCTTTAACCATTCTTATGAAGCATGCAAAAAATCAGATTCAAATTCGAAGTATTTCTTTTTTTACATTAAAAATATACCCGGAACACAATCAATGTCCACTCGTGACAGACTGAAAAAGTGTTTTGTCTACGTGTGTGTCAGTCAGCCACGGACGTCCTATGTATGCTGACGGACACACACGGACACACACAGAAAGCAACGGACGTCCTGTGTGTGCTAACGGACACACACGGACGTCCTGTGTGGGCTGACGAACTACCACGGTCGTCCTGTGTGTACTGAATAGACAACCCAAGTGGGCCAAAATCACCCGACCAGTCCACGGGAACGGCCAGCGTGCTGAGTCCAACGCCCAGCGTGCTGATATGTGTACTGATGGACAGCCACAGACGTCCTGTCTGTGCTGATGGACAGCCACGGACGTCCTGTGTATGCTGGCGGACACCCACGGACGTCCTGTGTGTACTGAACAGACAGCCCACGTGGGCCAAAATCACCCGAACAGTCAACGGGAAGGGCCAGCGTCCTGATATATGTACTGATGGACAGCCATGGACGTCCTGTGTGTGCTGACCGACACACACGAACACACACGGACAGCCACAAAAGTCCTGTGTGTGTTGACAGACACCCACAGACGTCCTGTGTGTGCTGACGGACACCCACGGACGTCCTTTGTGTGCTAACGAACACCCACGAACGTCCTGTGTGTACTGAATAGACAGCCCACGTGCGCCAAAATCATCCGAAAAGTCTACGGTAAGGGCCAGCGTGCTGAGTCCAAGGACCAGCGTGCTGATATGTGTACTGATGGACAGCCACAGACGCCCTGTGTGTGCTGGTGGACACCCACGGATGTCCTGTGTGTACTGAACAGACAGTCCACGTGGGTCAAAATCACGCAAACAGTGCACGGAAGGGCCAGCGTGCTGAGTCCAAGGACCAGCGTGCTGATATGTGTACTGATGGACAGCCACAGACGTTCTGTGTGTGTTGACGGACACACACGGACAGCCACGGACTTCCTGTGTGTGCTGACGGACACACACGGACGTCCTGTGTATACTGAACTGACAGCCCACGTGGGCCAAAATCACCCACGGACAGCAAAAATCACCCGAGAAGCCAAAAATTCAAAAATTAATATTTTTGAAGAAAGTTTTGTGAAAGGAAACATCAAAAATATGACAACAAAGAGTTTAGGATGTCAAGCGTTGATCAAAAGTTGTTGTAGACATCCGTTTAAACCACGAAACCCCGAACTTTGTAGCATGCAAAACACATGGTTAGAAGCAACAGAAAATCATGAAAATTTACCACAAAAAAGCTTTAACCATTCTTATGAAGCATGCATAAAATCAGATTCAAATTCGAAGTATTTGTTTTTTTACATTAAAAATACACCCGGAACACAATCAATGTCCACTCGTGACAGACTGAAAAAGTGTTTTGTCTACGTGTGTGTCAGTCAGCCACGGACGTCCTGTGTATGCTGACGGACACAAACGGACACACACAGAAAGCCACGGACGTCCTGTGTGTGCTGACGGACACACACGGACGTCCTGTGTGGGCTGATGAACTACCACGGACGTCCTGTGTGTACTGAATAGACAACCCAAGTGGGCCAAAATCACCCGACCAGTCCACGGGAACGGCCAGCGTGCTGATATGTGTACTGATGGACAGCCACAGACGTCCTGTCTGTGCTGATGGACAGCCACGGACGTCCTGTGTATGCTGGCGGACACCCACGGACGTCCTGTGTGTACTGAACAGACAACCCACGTTGGCCAAAATCACCCGAACAGTCAACGGGAAGGGCCAGCGTGCTGAGTCCAAGGACCAGCGTGCTGATATGTGTACTGATGGACAGCCACAGACGCCCTGTGTGTGCTGGTGGACACCCATGGATGTCCTGTGTGTACTGAACAGACAGTCCACGTGGGTCAAAATCACCCAAACAGTGCACGGAAGGGCCAGCGTGCTGAGGCCAAGGACCAGCGTGCTGATATGTGTACTGATGGACAGCCACAGACGTTATGTGTGTGTTGACGGACACACACGGACAGCCACAGACTTCCTGTGTGTGCTGACGGACACACAGGGACGTCTTGTGTATACTGAACTGACAGCACACGTGGGCCAAAATCACCCACGGACAGCAAAAATCACCCGAGAAGCCAAAAATTCAAAAGTTAATATTTTTGAAGAAAGTTTTGTGAAAGGAAACATCAAAAATATGACAACAAAGAGTTTAGGATGTCAAGCGTTGATCAAAAGTGGTTGTAGACATCCGTTTAGACCACGAAACCCGAACTTTGTAGCTTGCAAAACACATGGTTAAAAGCAAAATAAAATCATGAAAATTTACCACAAAAAAGCTTTAACCATTCTTATGAAGCATGCAAAAAGTCAGATTCAAATTTGAAGTATTTGTTTTTTTACATTAAAAATACACCGGAACACAACCAATGTCTAGTAGTGACAGACTGAAAAAGGTTTTGTCTACGTGTGTGTCCGTCAGCCACGGACGTCCTGTGTGTGCTGACGGACACACACGGACACACACGGAAAGCCACGGACGTCCTGTGTGTGCTGACGGACACTCACGGACGTCCTGTGTGTGCTGACGAACACCCACGGACGTCCTGTGTGTACTGAATAGAAAGCCCACATGGGCCAAAATCACCCGACCAGTCACACAGGCGACGGCAAGGCCAGGTGCTACGTCCAAGGACAGCGTGCTGATATGGTATGATGGACAGCCACGGACGTCCTGTGTGTGCTGACGGACACACACATACACACACTGACACACACGGACAACCACGGACGTCCTGTCTGTGCTGACGGACAGCCTCAGACGTCCTGTGTATGCTGGCGGACACCCACGGACGTCCTGTGTGTACTGAACGGACAGCCCACGTGGGCCAAAATCACCGGAACAGTCCACGGGAAGGGCCAGCGTGCTGATATGTGTACTGATGGACAGCCACGGACGTCCTTTGTGTGTTGACGGACACACACGGACACACACAGACAGCCACGGAAGTCTTGTGTTTGCTGACGGACACCCACGGACGTCCTGCGTGTGCTGACGGACACCCACAGACGTCCTGTGTGTGCTGACGGAGACCCACTGACGTCCTGTGTGTACTGAACAGACAGCCCACGTGGGCCAAAATCACCCGAACAGTCTACGGGAAGGGCCAGCGTGCTGAGTCCAAGGACCAGCGTGCTTATATGTGTACTGATGGACAGCCACAGACGCTCTGTGTGTGCCGGTGGACACCCACGGACGTCCTGTGTGTACTGAGCAGACAGTCCACGTGGGTCAAAATCACCCAAACAGTGCACGGAGGGCCAGCGTGCTAATTTCAAGGACCCCGTGCTGATATGTGTACTGACGGGCAGCCACAGACGTTCTGTGTGTGTTGACGGACACACACAGACACACACGGACAGCCACGGACGTCCTGTGTGTGCTGACGGACACACACGGACGTCCTGTGTGTATTGAACAGACAGCCCACATGGGCCAAAATCACCCACGGACAGCCAAAATCCCGAGAAGCCAAAAAATTCAAAAATTAATATTTTTGAAGAATGTTTTCTGAAAGGAAACATCAAAAATATGTCAACAAAGAGTTTAGGATGTCAAGTGTTGATCAAAAAGTGCTGTAGACATCCGTTTAAACCACGAAACCCCAAAATTTGTAGCATGCAAAAGACATGGTTATAAGCAAAAGAAAATCATGAAAATTTACCAGAAAATAGCTTTAACCATTCTTATGAAGAATGCAAAGAATCAGATTCAATTTCGAAGTATTTTTTTTACATTAAAAATATTCCCGGAACACAACCAATGTCTACTGGTGATAGACTGAAAAAATGTTTTGTCTACGTGTGTGTCCGTGTGTGTCCGTCAGCCACAGACACCTGTGTGTGCTGACGGACACACACAGACACACACGGACAGCCACAGACGTCCTGTGTGTGCTGATGGACACCACGAACGATCGTTGTGTGCTGACGGACACCCACAGACGTCCTGTGTGTACTGAACAGACAGCCCACGTGGGCCCAAAATACCCCCAAACAGTCCACGGGAAGGGCCAGCGTGCTGAGTCCAAGGACCACCGTGCTGATATGTGTACTGATGTACAGCCACGGACGTCCTGTGTGTGCTGACGGACACACCGGGACACACACAGACAGCCATTAAACGTCCTGTGTGTGCTGACGGACACTCACGGACGTCCTGTGTGTGCTGTCGAACACCCACGGACGTCCTGTGTGTACTGAATAGAAAGCCCACATGGGCCAAAATCACCCGACCAGTCCACGGGAAGGGCCAGCGTGCTAAGTCCAAGGACCAGCGTGCTGATATGTGTACTGATGGACAGCCACGGACGTCCTGTGTGGGCTGACGAACTACCACGGACGTCCTGTGTGTACTGAATAGACAACCCAAGTGGGCCAAAATCACCCGACCAGTCCACGGGAACGGCCAGCGTGCTGATATGTGTACTGATGGACAGCCACAGACGTCCTGTCTGTGCTGATGGACAGCCACGGACGTCCTGTGTATGCTGGCGGACACCCACGGACGTCCTGTGTGTACTGAACAGACAGCCCACGTTGGCCAAAATCACCCGAACAGTCACGGGAAGGGCCAGCGTGCTGAGTCCAAGGCCCAGCGTGCTGATATGTGTACTGATGGACAGCCACAGACGCCCTGTGTGTGCTGGTGGACCCACGGAGTCCTGTGTGTACTGAACAGACAGTCCACGTGGGTCAAAATCACCCAAACAGTGCACGGAAGGGCCAGCGTTGAGGCCAAGGACCAGCGTGCTGATATGTGTACTGATGGACAGCCACAGACGTTATGTGTGTGTTGACGGACACACACGGACAGCCACAGACTCCTGTGTGTGCTGACGGACACACAGGGACGTCTTTGTATACTGAACTGACAGCCACACGTGGGCCAAATCACCCACGGACAGCAAAAATCACCGAGAAGCCAAAAATTCAAAGTTAATATTTTTTGAAGAAAGTTTTGTGAAAGGAAACATCAAAAATATGACAACAAAGAGTTTAGGATGTCAAGCGTTGATCAAAAGTGGTTGTAGACATCCGTTTAGACCACGAAACCCGAACTTTGTAGCTTGCAAAACACATGGTTAAAAGCAAAATAAAATCATGAAACTTTACCACAAAAAAGCTTTAACCATTCTTATGAAGCATGCAAAAAGTCAGATTCAAATTTGAAGTATTTGTTTTTTTACATTAAAAATACACCCGGAACACAACCAATGTCTAGTAGTGACAGACTGAAAAAGTGTTTTGTCTACGTGTGTGTCCGTCAGCCACGGACGTCCTGTGTGTGCTGACGGACACACACGGACACACACGGAAAGCCACGGACGTCCTGTGTGTGCTGACGGACACTCACGGACGTCCTGTGTGTGCTGACGAACACCCACGGACGTCCTGTGTGTACTGAATAGAAAGCCCACATGGGCCAAAATCACCCGACCAGTCCACGGGAGGGCCAGCGTGCTAAGTCCAAGGACCAGCGTGCTGATATGTGTACTGATGGACAGCCACGGACGTCCTGTGTGTGCTGACGGACACACACATACACACACTGACACACACGGACAACCACGGACGTCCTGTCTGTGCTGACAGACAGCCTCGGACGTCCTGTGTATGCTGGCGGACACCCACGGACGTCCTGTGTGTACTGAACGGACAGCCCACGTGGGCCAAAATCACCGGAACAGTCCACGGGAAGGGCCAGCGTGCTGATATGTGTACTGATGGACAGCCACGGACGTCCTTTGTGTGTTGACGGACACACACGGACACACACAGACAGCCACGGAAGTCTTGTGTTTGCTGACGGACACCCACGGACGTCCTGCGTGTGCTGACGGACACCCACAGACGTCCTGTGTGTGCTGTGGGAGACCCACTGACGTCCTGTGTGTACTGAACAGACAGCCCACGTGGGCCAAAATCACCCGAACAGTCTACGGGAAGGGCCAGCGTGCTGAGTCCAAGGACCAGCGTGCTTATATGTGTACTGATGGACAGCCACAGACGCTCTGTGTGTGCCGGTGGACACCCACGGACGTCCTGTGTGTACTGAGCAGACAGTCCACGTGGGTCAAAATCACCCAAACAGTGCACGGAAGGGCCAGCGTGCTAATTTCAAGGACCAGCGTGCTGATATGTGTACTGACGGGCAGCCACAGACGTTCTGTGTGTGTTGACGGACACACACAGACACACACGGACAGCCACGGACGTCCTGTGTGTGCTGACGGACACACACGGACGTCCTGTGTGTATTGAACAGACAGCCCACATGGGCCAAAATCACCCACGGACAGCCAAAATCACCCGAGAAGCCAAAAATTCAAAAATTAATATTTTTGAAGAATGTTTTCTGAAAGGAAACATCAAAAATATGTCAACAAAGAGTTTAGGATGTCAAGTGTTGATCAAAAAGTGCTGTAGACATCCGTTTAAACCACGAAACCCCAAAATTTGTAGCATGCAAAAGACATGGTTATAAGCAAAAGAAAATCATGAAAATTTACCAGAAAATAGCTTTAACCATTCTTATGAAGCATGCAAAAAATCATATTCAATTTCGAAGTATTTTTTTTTACATTAAAAATACTCCGGAACACAACCAATGTCTACTGGTGATAGACTGAAAAAATGTTTTGTCTACGTGTGTGTCCGTGTGTGTCCGTCAGCCACAGACATCCTGTGTGTGCTGACGGACACACACAGACACACACGGACAGCCACAGACGTCCTGTGTGTGCTGATGGACACACACGAACGTCCTATGTGTGCTGACGGACACCCACAGACGTCCTGTGTGTACTGAACAGACAGCCCACGTGGGCCAAAATACCCCCAAACAGTCCACGGGAAGGGCCAGCGTGCTGAGTCCAAGGACCACCGTGCTGATATGTGTACTGATGTACAGCCACGGACGTCCTGTGTGTGCTGACGGACACACACGGACACACACAGACAGCCATAAACGTCCTGGGTGTGCTGACGGACACTCACGGACGTCCTGTGTGTGCTGTCGAACACCCACGGACGTCCTGTGTGTACTGAATAGAAAGCCCACATGGGCCAAAATCACCCGACCAGACCACGGGAAGGGCCAGCGTGCTAAGTCCAAGGACCAGCGTGCTGATATGTGTACTGATGGACAGCCACGGACGTCCTGTGTGTGCTGACGGACACACACATACACACACTGACACACACGGACAACCACGGACGTCCTGTCTGTGCTGACGGACAGCCTCGGACGTCCTGTGTATGCTGGCGGACACCCACGGACGTCCTGTGTGTACTGAACGGACAGCCCACGTGGGCCAAAATCACCGGAACAGTCCACGGGAAGGGCCAGCGTGCTGATATGTGTACTGATGGACAGCCACGGACGTCCTTTGTGTGTTGACGGACACACACGGACACACACAGACAGCCACGGAAGTCTTGTGTTTGCTGACGGACACCCACGGACGTCCTGCGTGTGCTGACGGACACCCACAGACGTCCTGTGTGTGCTGACGGAGACCCACTGACGTCCTGTGTGTACTGAACAGACAGCCCACGTGGGCCAAAATCACCCGAACAGTCTACGGGAAGGGCCAGCGTGCTGAGTCCAAGGACCAGCGTGCTTATATGTGTACTGATGGACAGCCACAGACGCTCTGTGTGTGCCGGTGGACACCCACGGACGTCCTGTGTGTACTGAGCAGACAGTCCACGTGGGTCAAAATCACCCAAACAGTGCACGGAAGGGCCAGCGTGCTAATTTCAAGGACCAGCGTGCTGATATGTGTACTGACGGGCAGCCACAGACGTTCTGTGTGTGTTGACGGACACACACAGACACACACGGACAGCCACGGACGTCCTGTGTGTGCTGACGGACACACACGGACGTCCTGTGTGTATTGAACAGACAGCCCACATGGGCCAAAATCACCCACGGACAGCCAAAATCACCCGAGAAGCCAAAAATTCAAAAATTAATATTTTTGAAGAATGTTTTCTGAAAGGAAACATCAAAAATATGTCAACAAAGAGTTTAGGATGTCAAGTGTTGATCAAAAAGTGCTGTAGACATCCGTTTAAACCACGAAACCCCAAAATTTGTAGCATGCAAAAGACATGGTTATAAGCAAAAGAAAATCATGAAAATTTACCAGAAAATAGCTTTAACCATTCTTATGAAGCATGCAAAAAATCAGATTCAATTTCGAAGTATTTTTTTTACATTAAAAATTCTCCCGGAACACAACCAATGTCTACTGGTGATAGACTGAAAAAATGTTTTGTCTACGTGTGTGTCCGTGTGTGTCCGTCAGCCACAGACATCCTGTGTGTGCTGACGGACACACACAGACACACACGGACAGCCACAGACGTCCTGTGTGTGCTGATGGACACACACGAACGTCCTATGTGTGCTGACGGACACCCACAGACGTCCTGTGTGTACTGAACAGACAGCCCACGTGGGCCAAAATACCCCCAAACAGTCCACGGGAAGGGCCAGCGTGCTGAGTCCAAGGACCACCGTGCTGATATGTGTACTGATGTACAGCCACGGACGTCCTGTGTGTGCTGACGGACACACACGGACACACACAGACAGCCATAAACGTCCTGTGTGTGCTGACGGACAGCCACGGACGTCCTGTGTGTGCTGGCGGACACACACGGACGTCCTGTGTGTACTGAACAGACAGCCCATGTGGGCCAAAATCACCCACAGACAGCCAAAATCACCCACAGACAGCCAAAATCACCCACAGACAGCCAAAATCACCCGAGAAGCCAAAAATTCAAAAATTAATATTTTTGAAGAACGTTTTCTGAAAGGAAACATCAAAAATATGTCAAGTGTTCATCAAAAGTTGCTGTAGACATCCGTTTAGACCACGAAACCCCAAACTTTGTAGCATGCAAAAGACATGGTTAGAAGCAAAAGAAAATCATGAAAATTTACCAGAAAATAGCTTTAACCATTCTTATGAAGCATGCAAAAAATCAGATTCAAATTCGAAATATTTTTTTTTACATTAAAAATACTCCCGGAACACAACCATTGTCTACTGGTGACAGACTGAAAAAATAAGTGTTTTGTCTATATAAGGGGTAGGCACTCTTCTGAGCCTACCCTCAGTACCCGAAGGGGTATGTAGTGTTGGACTGCTCGGTCCAACACTATTGATGGCTGGGGTGAGGTTGATGGCCGGATTGTCTCCGGTGAATTTTCCGGTAACTTTTCCAGCGAATTTTTTGGCAGACCGTTATGCCCCTAACTTCAAATTTTCGCGCTTGTGTGGTATTGGCATGGTTTCATCCGTCTTCCAGTTGCTCTTTTGATTACATCTCAAGAGTGGTTGGTAAGATTGATGTTATCGGGGCAAATGAACATTCGGCATATGAGTGGTGATTGGATAGCTAGTGTTTGTAGGCTCTGTGCTCGCGCACCCAACTACAGACCAACTATCCTCCTCAGTTTCTTCACTAGCATAGTTTTATGCTTGTTGAACTGATCCGGGGCCTGTGTTGCGTACCTATATGGAAGGAATTGTTAAGCTTTGCTTAAAATGTTATTTGCGGCATCTCCTTCAGTGGGGAAGCCGTGAACACATAAGCCGGCACTTGTGATCCTTGCGTCTTTGCATAATTTATGCATTGTTCGCAAAGGTGAATAAGCTGTTTGCTGAGATCTCGGTTGCATAAATATTATGGCGGTGACTCGAAAAATTTCTGTCCCGCTAAGCACGTTTGTCTCCGGACAAAAGATGACGGTCAAGTCTGCGTCTGTTCCCACATTCCATGTGTTTGCGGGAATATGACGTGGTCTTGCCCTGATTTATGAATGCTACCTGGTTGATCCTGCCAGTAGTCATATGCTTGTCTCAAAGATTAAGCCATGCATGTGTAAGTATGAACGAATTCAGTCTGTGAAACTGCAAATGGCTCATTAAATCAGTTATAGTTTGTTTGATGGTAACTACTACTCGGATAACCATAGTAATTCTAGAGCTAATACGTGCAACAAACCCCAACTTCTGGAAGGGATGCATTTATTAGATAAAATGTCGACGTGGGCTCTGCCCGTTGCTCTGATGATTCATGATAACTCGACGGATCGCATGGCCTTAGTGCTGGCGACGCATCATTCAAATTTCTGCCCTATCAACTTTCGATGGTAGGATAGTGGCCTACCATGGTGGTAACGGGTGACGGAGAATTAGGCTTCGATTCCGCAGAGGGAGCCTGAGAAACGGCTACCACATCCAAGGAAGGCAGCAGGCGCGCTAATTACCCAATCCTGACACAGGGAGGTAGTGACAATAAATAACAATACCGGGCTCTTTGAGTCTGGTATTTGGAATGAGTACAATCTAAATCCCGTAACGGGGATCCATTGGAGGGCAAGTCTGGTGCCAGCATCCACGGTAATTCCAGCTCCAAGAGCGTATATTTAAGTTGTTGCAGTTTAAAAGCTCATAGTTGAACCTTGGGATGGGTTGCCATGTCCGCCTTCGGTGAGCACCGGTCGGCTTGTCTCTTCTGTCAGCGATATGCTCCTGGCCTTAACTGCCCGGGTCGTGCCTCCGGCGCTGTTACTTTGAAGAAATTATAGTGCTCAAAGTAAGCCTACGCTCTGTATACATTAACATGGGATAACATCATAGGATTTCGATCCTATTGTGTTGGCCTTCGGGATCAAAGTAGTGATTAACAGGGACAGTCGGTGTAGAAACCCTTTAAAAAAAAAAAAAGAATGGTCGAGTATCCTTTGGGTGGTCGAGTCACGGACGATCAGATTGTTCTTGTCTGAACCATGAGTCAAGTATGCCACTAGACAATGGTCAGACAATGTAGTAGATTGATTCAAATGATGTTTGAAGCAAGACACTTTAGGAAGCACAACAGGAAGACCGGAAATTGGGCGAAAAACCCTAAATTTCGGTATTACGGAATTTTTTGAAGAAGCCGAAAGCTCGGTAAATATTTTTCCTCAAGATCAGAGTCCCAGTAGGGTTTCTTAAAAATAGTCAGGCCATCAGAACGGGCGTAGAAAAATATTTGGGAATTATCGTGCGACGAAAATTCACCGGAAAGGCCGAAATCGGCCGAATCGACCGAGAAGCTCGAGGTGGCTTGATGTGTATGTGTTCAGGACGTGGTGGCAGGCTCTTGACAGTGTGTGTGTCAAGGGAAGCAAGAGGTGTTGCAGTACATGCAACCTGTACATGCAAGTAGACATGTGGAGCACGAGGTGAAACGGTCAAGCACGAGGTGTTGCGATGCATGCGACCGAAGCATGCGGCCAGCCATGTGTGAGATAGGGTGTCGACCTGCATGCACTTCAGGCATGCAGCCGGCATCTGGACGTGGGTGTGTCATCCTGCATGAGACTGAGGCATGCAGCCAGCCATGTGGAGCACGAGGTGGAACGGCCAAGCACGAGGTGTCGCGATGCAAGGGACCGGGCCATCCGGCCAGACATGTGGAGGACGTGGTGTCAGATTGCATGTGGGTAGGCCATGCATCCAGACAGGTAGAGGGCGTGGTGTCACCTTGCAAGTGAGAAGGCCATGCTGAAGGACAAGTGGAGCACGAGGTGCCGCCGCGCATGTGTCCGGAGCCATGCGAAGCGACACACGGGCTGCCACACGGCTTGTTCCTGATTGGTTGCTGATTCCTATAAATAGGCCACGACCCCCTCTCATTTCAACCCATACAAAACACATCAAATCTACTTCAAAACATAA
Organism: Brassica rapa; assembly: GCF_000309985.2. NCBI lineage: Eukaryota > Viridiplantae > Streptophyta > Magnoliopsida > Brassicales > Brassicaceae > Brassica > Brassica rapa. The sequence goes on from NW_022610610.1 coordinate 27,154, forward strand.
ATAGAAAGAAAAGATAGAAAGATCGAGTTTTGATATTTTTCGAGCGATTTAGGCAGTTTTCGAGAACAGTTACTCTGCCGATTTTGAGTCAGCACCTGGAGAAGGTTCTTTTCAAGTGAAGAGAGATCATTTCTAGTGGAGACCAGTTCAAGTGAAGATCAGTCAAGTGGGTCTACTTGTGAAGGTCGGGAAAGGGTTCGGATCGCAGAAGTCGGGTTTGGGGTCAAGGCCACAGTCAACCAAAAACTGTGAGTTATATCAATTGATTGCTGAGTTGTTTTTATTCAGGGTCCCGTTACTTGGAAGTTGGATCATGGCAGGAGGCCAGGTCTAACTGAGTAACGGTTTGACTAGTTAATAATTGAGGTTATGTTGATTAAGTTGATAGCATGCTTAGTTATTGCTTGAGAACCGTAGTAGCATGCTAATGGTTAAGTTGATTGGTTAGTTAGCGAATGCTTAGATGATATCGCTAAGTTGTGGATAGTTAGGTATTCTGGAATTAGTCTTTATGCTAGATTCTAAAATATGATTGATTGTGTTAATTTGCGATTAATACTAGGAACCTTGTGTTATTTTACCGGGTTTAGTATTAATCATATATTTGCCATATAGCATTTGTGTAACCCACAATGCTAGGCATGTTTGAGGTAGATGTGCTGATTTTGTGGTGACTATTACTAGGAACTTTGTGTTATATTACCGGGTTTAGTATTAGTCGTATATTGGCCGATAGCATTTGTGTAACCCACAATGCTAGGCATATTGGGGTGAGTTAGTGTTCCTTCAGACCTCGTACCCGGCGGGTTCAAGGAAACCCCTTATTCGCTGGATCGGGAAGACTCAGATAGACGGGGTCATGGCCTATGGCTGAGTGATTACACGACGGTGTAATGTGGCAGTGACCCGAAGGACTGTGGGCTGTCGCGCGGTGACCCGAAGGACAGTGGGCCGCGGTCGGTTGAAAGTTCCTTCTTCTGGCCTTTGTGGTAGGAAGATAGGATATTGCCGATAGTGAAGGAGGAACATAACGTCACCAGGGCCCGAGTTTGATATATATATTATATCTTGTTTGGGGTTGTTAAACCCTGGTTGAAATCGAGTTTGAGTTTGGGGATGAGCTATTAATTTGCATAATGATATTTATATTGCTATCTTTTACTGCTGCGTATTTCAAATATTGCTTATTGTTATTGAATTGTGTTGTTAGGTGAACCTCTCGCTTTAGATTTTTTGGGGTGGGATAGCGAGGGGTTGTATTTGTTAGTTGGGGATTGTAACTCGCTGAGTAATGCTAGATTACTCACTCCTCACTCGTTGTTGTTTTCAGCTGACCAGTAGTGAGCTTGTAGAAGGCGCGGGAGGCTAGGCTGGCTGGTGTAGATTTGCATCTTTTTGCTTAAGACGCTTTCAGACTATAAGTATGTACTTTCGCTTTCTTGGCATGCCACCACTTGTATAATATTTTATGTATTGTAAACCAGATATTATATAAAATAAATAAAGCGAATGTTTTGTGCAAATGCCTTGTTGTTCTGATATTAGCTTGTCCGAGCTAACACAACGTCAGATTAGAGTACGGGTTGAGAAGCCTTAGGCTTTGGTCTGACGGGACGTGTTAGTGGGTGGCCTGGCCTAGTTTCAAATTGCACCTTTTGTAACTTTGGCTGGATTGCCCGTTAACCCATCTTGTAGCGCTCCTGAACCTTGGTAGACGGTCGGGCCGTCGGTCATGTTCTTGTTTGATTGTTGGCCGGTGGTTCGACCTATGCCTAGAACGGTTCGGGGGTGTTACAGAGGTGGTATCAGAGCATGGGTTCGTCCATGCGTGACACAAGTGCTTTTAAACGGTTTAATCGAGTCAAAGGAGTCACAAAAAGATGATTAGGAAACCAGCCGCTTTCCCGTGGTAGGAATGTGACTTACCCTTTTGATTGTGTGCAGATGGCTAATTGTGGGACATGTTATGATGGACGAGGTCGGATATGGGGAGAGGCTATGGATTGGACAGGCGGAGGATTGGGTTACAGATCAGATCAGGATAATGAAAATGGCATTAGTGAGATGTTTGGACACGATAGGAGCCCTCTGCAGAGAACAAGATCTTTTCCTGTTTACAGTAACAGGACTAGAGTGAGGGATGACATTTGGCGAGTATTGGCCCAAGTCATAATTGGGACCAAAGACATCAACATGATCAATCCGTTCAATCAAACCCAAGGCCAGATCAGAACCATGCCACCGAAAGACCACAAGATCATGGAACCGAAAACACCCTTAAGCTTTTACATGACGTGATGACCGAGGCACTTGGTAACCAAGGCAGGCGTATTCAACCCCCTGAAGTTTCCAAGCTATTATCTACCATGAAGAACATTGGATCCTACAAGTTCAAAGGAGGATCCGATCCTATTTAGGCCGACAAGTGGATTACTATGATGGAGAAGAATTTTGAAGCCATGGTATGCCCGGAGGAGTACAAGAAGAAGATCGCTGTGTACTACTTGGAAGGTGACGCCACAGGATGGTGGGACAGCATAGACAGGCAGAGTGGACACACCATCACATCATGGGAGTCGTTCAAGATGGAGTTTGAGAGGAAATTACTTTCTTCCAGAAGCGAAGCATCAGTTAGAGCGCCAGTTCATGAATCTTGTTCAAGGAGATAGGCCCGTAAGGAGTTATGAGTCAGAGTTCACAAGGTTGAGGCGACATGTCTTTGATGGACGTGAAGATGAAGCAACTATGATCCGTAACTTTATGTACGGATTGAAGCCGGAGCTTGGAAGTCGTTTAGCTGGAAGTAACTTTAGCAGCTTATCAGAGTTGGTGGAAAAGGCTGTTAATTTTGAGACTGTAATGGAGGCTGAAAGGAAGACCATACAACATTCTGGTGGACACACCAAGTTTAGCCAAGGAGAAAGGCTGAATTTCAACAAGGGTCCAAGATCTCACAAAGGTAAAGGGCGAGGATTTGGAGGCCAAGCCAACAATCGTGGTAACACTGGGGTATGTTACACATGTGATCAGCCGGGACATATTTCAAGGTTTTGTCCCAAAAACCAGCGTAATAACCAACGGAGTAACCAGCAGGGTTATTCATCGATAAGGATGGAAGATGTTACTTGTTTCTCTTGCGGTATGAAGGGCCATTATGCATCGTCATGTCCAAACAAGCCAATCCCTGCGACCCGTCTCGCAATCCGAGCTCCTCCTAGCCGTCCAGCTATTGAGCCAGCACCAAAGAAGCAAAACCAAGGAGGTAGAGTTTATGCCTTAGGTGTAGAAAACCCAGACAACGCAGGACCGTCAAGCGGTCCCATCACAGGTATTGTGGGTGCTTAACCTCCTCTTTTATTTGAATGGAAATTTAGTTGCTGAAATCTAGTTAGTATGCTGGTTAGGTATAGATTGCTTGATCGCTAGGTTGCGCGTTTAGAAATTTAGGATGATGATTGATGGTTGTGAGAATTTTGATTAGTTTTTGTGATTGAGATATTGTTGATTGGGTTACTGTGGCAGGAACCATACATGTTGCTGGTAAACCCACACATGTATTGTTCGACTCGGGGGCAACACATAGTTTTGTGACCTCTGAAGAAGCTGCCCGGTTTTGTGATTGTTTTGTGGTTGACAGGATAGATGTGGCTGTCTTGACCCCCGCAGACCGAACCCTTCAAGCAAATCAGTGTATCAAGAATGTTCCATTGGTCATTCAAGGCAAAGAGTTTGTGGCAGATCTATTAGTCGTGCCTTTGAAAGGGTACAAGGTAATCCTTGGAATGGATTGGTTATCGAGCTACGGAGTTTAGATCGACTGTTGAAAGGGAAGGTTGTTGTTCGGCAGAGGTAAACAACCAGAGATGGTATACTATGGAATCAGTCCTAGTATGACCGTGTCTTTGGTAGCAGCGATGAGAGTACAAGATTTGTTTCAAGACGGGGAAGTATATTTGGTGACCTTATCGGTTAGTGTAATGATAAAGTTAAGGTCGAAGAATTAGAAGTGGTCCAAGAATTTGAGGATATCTTTGCACCACTAAAGAAATTACCTCCACCTCGGAGTAATCCCTTTACTATTACTTTGGAGCCTGAAGCAAAACCTATAGCTCCATATCGGATGGCACCTGCGGAGTTGGCCGAGCTAAAGAAACAATTGGAAGATCTATTGGAAAAGGGATTCATCCGGTCGATCTCTTCACCTTGGGGAGCTCCTGTGTTATTTGTAAAGGAGAAGGATGGAAGCATGAGGCTGTGTATCGATTATCGTGGTATCAACAACATCACGATAAAAGATAAGTATTCTCTTCCGAGGATAGACGAGTTGTTAGACCAACTAAAGGGAGCTAGTTTGTTTTCGAAGATTGATTTGGCATCAGGGTATCATCAAATTCCTATTGCCAAGTCAGATATTATGAAAACGGCGTTTCGGACGAGGTATGGGCAGTACGAGTTTGTAGTTATGGCGTTTGGTCTCACAAACGCACCTGCGGCTTTCATGCGCTTAATGAATGAAGTGTTTCACGACTACCTTGATAAGTTCGTGATCATTTTCATTGACGACATCCTGGTGTATTCAAGAAATAAGGAGGAGCACAAAGAGCATCTGAGACTGGTTATGGAGAGGTTACGGAATCAGAAGCTATTTGCCAAGTTCAGCAAATGCTCGTTTTGGAAGAGAGAGATAGTATTACTGGGTCATATAGTATCAGGAGAGGGCGTGGCTGCTGATCCAGAAAAGGTCCAAGCCATACGAGAATGGCCTCGACCTACCACTGTGACAGAAGTGAGGAGTTTTCTCGGACTTGCGGGCCATTATTGGAAGTTTGTTAAGGACTTTTCCTCCATTGCAAAGCCTTTAACTAAACTTACCGGTAAAGGAGTTCCTTTCTTATAGGTGGAAGAAACCGAGAAGGCATTCAAGAAGTTGAAGGAAGCTCTCACGACCGCATCTGTGTTAGCTTTGCCCAAGCAAGGCAAACCTTATACGGTTCACACGGATGCTTCACGAGTTGGGTTAGGTTGTGTTCTTATGCAAAATGGGCGAGTCATTGCATATGCTTCACGACAACTATGGAAGCATGAGGATAACTATAGTACACATGACTTGGAGTTAGCGGCCGTGGTGTTCGCTTTGCGAATTTGGAGATCTTACTTGTATGGAGAAGAAGTGGAGGTATACACGGACCATCAAAGTCTTAAATACCTCTTCACGCAGCCAGATCTCAACCTGCGCCAGCGTAGGTGGATGGAGTTTGTGGCAGACTATGACATACGGATTCGCTACCATCCTTGTAAAGCGAATGTTGTTGCGGACGCCTTATGTCGAAGAAAGTTGGACGCAGATTTAGAGAAAGAAGTGGAGCTGTTGAACCAGGAGTTGAAACAAGTGAAGTTGGTCGTTCGGGAAGGGCAAACAAGCGAGCCATTGGGACTTCAAGCAGTGAATCAGGCCAGCTTGATTCAGAGAATTTGAGAGGAACAACTTAAGGATGAGAAGCTATTGAAGATCGCTGAGGAACTCAGACGACAAGGCAGGCCTAATAATGCCGGATACTACTTGGCGGAGGATGGAACCTTGCTAATTAATGGGAGGATCAGGGTTCCTAAAGGACAAGGGCTGAGAGATGAGATACTAAGGATTGCACATCATTCTTTACTTAGTATGATTCCTGGAATTTCAAAGATGTACCGAGACGTGAGAAGATACTATCATTGGCCGGGCATGAAGAGGTCAGTAGCGCAATGGGTTGCTCAGTGTGCAACTTGTCAACAACTCAAGGTCGAGCATCAAGTACCTGGAGGATTGTTACAAAGTCGTCCGATACCTCAATGGAAATGGGACTCGATTTCCATGGATTTCATTACCGGATTACCCACTGCTCCAGGTAGATCGAACAACACGATATGGGTGATTGTGGATAGGTTAACCAAGGTTACACACTTGTTGCCTATGCGGGACACTGATAAAGTGGAAGTGTTGGCCGAGCTGTACATCGACCAAATCGTGAAATTACATGGTGTACACTCAGACATCGTCTCAGATCGGGATCCAAGGTTCACGGCATCATTCTGGGAAGCACTGCAAGAAGCCTTGGGAACTAAACTGTACAGAAGCACGACGTTCCATCCAGAAACAGATGGCCAAACAGAGAGAACCATTCGGACCATCGAGGACATGCTGCGGATGTGTATTCTCGATTGGGCAGGAACTTTGGAGAAGCATTTACCATTGGTCGAGTTCTCGTACAACAAAAGTCATCATTCGAGCATAAGGATGTCACCTTATGAAGCATTATACGGAAGGCCATGCAAGACGCCTATGTGTTGGACGGAAGTGGGCGAAAGAAGAATGTTTGGGTCACCTATTGTTCAGGAGACCATGATTAAGTTGGAGACGATTCAGGCCAACATGAAGAAAGCTCAGGACCGTCAGAAGAAGTACGCAGACCAGTCAAGAAGAGAGGTAACTTTCGAGATAGGAGATTGGGTTTACTTGAAGGTTACAGCCCAAAAAGGGAAGGACAGATTTGGCAAGGTTGGGAAACTTGCGGTCAGATTTATTGGTCCGTACAAGATCATCGGGAAAGTTGGTCAGGTAGCTTACCGATTGGATCTGCTAGCAGATATGCATCTACATCCAGTATTCCATTTTTCCATGCTTCAGAAACATATACGGGATCCAAGTGCTGTTGAGCCCGAGAGAATCGAGGAGTTGGAGACAAACCTTACGTATCCGGAAGGACCAATCAGATTAGGAGAACGGCGTATTCGGAATCTCAAAAATCGTGAGATTTCTCAAGTACAAGTGTTCTGGGGAAGACAAAACATGATTCATGTTACCGATCACCCGAAGTTTTTCCGAGAGGACGTTGTAATGGAAGAAGGAGGCCCCTCATAGCCTTAGAATTCGAGACGAATTCTGTTAACGGGGGGAGAATGTAGAAACCCTTTTAAAAAAAAAAAAGAAAAAAAGAATGGTCGAGTATCCTTTGGGTGGTCGAGTCACGGACGATCAGATTGTTCTTGTCTGAACCATGAGTCAAGTATGCCACTATACAATGGTCAGACAATGTAGTAGATTGATTCAAATGATGTTTGAAGCAAGACACTTTAGGAAGCACAACAGGAAGACTGGAAATTGGGCGAAAAACTCTAAATTTCGGTATTACGGAATTTTTCGAAGAAGCCGAAAGCTCGGTAAATATTTTTCCTCAAGATCAGAGTCCCAGTAGGTTTTATTAAAAATACTCAGGCCATCAGAACGGGCGTAGAAAAATATTTGGGAATTAGCACAGGACGAAAATTCACCAGAAAGGCCAAAATCGGCCGAATCGACCGAGAAGCTCGAGGTGGCTTGATGTGTATGTGTTCAGGACGTGGTGGCAGGCTCTTGACAGTGTGTGTGTCAAGGGAAGCAGGAGGTGTTGCAGTACATGCAACCTGTACATGCAAGTAGACATGTGGAGCACGAGGTGGAACGGCCAATCACAAGGTGTCGCGATGCATGCGACCGAAGCATGCGGCCAGCCATGTGTGAGATGGGGTGTCAGCTTGCATGTGAGCAGGCCATGCATCCATACAGGTAGAGGGCGTGGTGTCACCTTGCATGTGAGCAGGCCATGCTGAAGGACAAATGGAGCACGAGGTGCCGCCGCGCATGCGTCCGGAGCCATGCGAAGCGACACACGGGCTGCCACACGGCTTGTTCCTGATTTGTTGCTGATTCCTATAAATAGGCCACGACCCCCTCTCATTTCATCCCATACAGAACACATAAAACTTACTTCAAAACTTAAAGAGAAAGCAAAGAAAGAAAGATCGAGTTTCGATATTTTTCGAGCGAT
>NW_022610610.1:40000-62194 GCF_000309985.2 Brassica rapa
GGCCTAAACGGCCATAGTCCCACTAAGAAGCCGGCCGTGAAGGGATGCCACCACGTAGCTAGTTAGCAGGCTGAGGTCTCGTTTGTTAATGAAATTAACTAGAGAAATCGCTACACCAACTAAGAACGGCCATGCACCACCACCCATAGAATCAAGAAAGGCCTCTCAGTCTGTCAATCCTTACTATGTGTGGACCTGGTAAGTTTCCCCGTGTTGAGTCAAATTAAGCCGCATGCTCCACTCCTGGTGGTGCCATTCCGTCAATTCCTTTAAGTTTATACTCCCCACGAAACCCAAAAACTTTGATTTCTCATAAGGTGCCAGCAGAGTCCTAAAAGCAACATCCGTTGATCACTGGTCGGCATCGTTTATTGTTGAGACTAGGACGGTATCTGATCGTCTTCGAGCCCCCAACTTTCGTTCTTGATTAATGATAACATCCTTGGCAAATGCTTTCGCAGTTGTTCGTCATTCATAAATCCAAGAATTTCACCTCTGACTATGAAATACGAATGCCCCCAACTGTAACACCCCCGGGCCGTTCTAGGCATAGGTCGAACCACCGGCCAACAATCAAACAAGAACGTGACCGACGGCCCGACTGTCCACCAAGGTTCAGGAGCGCTACAAGACGGATTAACGGGCAATCCATCCAAAGTTACAAAAGGTGCAATTCGTAACTAGGCCAGGCCACCCACTAACACGTCCCGTCAGACCAAAGCCTAAGGCTTCTCAACCCGTACTCTAATCTGACGTTGTGTTAGCTCGGACAAGCTAATATCAAAACAACAAGGCATTTGCACAAAACATTCGCTTTATTAATTTTATATAATATTTGGTTTACAATACATAAAATATTATACAAGTGGTGGTATGCCAAGAAAGCAAAAGTACATACTTATAGTCTGAAAGGGTCTTAAGCAAAAAGACGCAAATCTACACCAGCCAGCCTAGCCTCCCGCGCCTTCTACAAGCTCACTACTGGTCACCTGAAAACAACAACGAGTAAGGAGTGAGTAATCTAGCATTACTCAGCGAGTTACAATCCCCAACTAACAAATACAACCCCTCGCTACCCCAGTACACACAGGACGTCCGTGTGTGTCCGTCAGCACACACAGGACGTCCGTGTGTATCCGTCAGCACACAAAGAACGTCCGTGTGTGTCCGTCAGCACACACAGGACGTCTGTGGCTGTCCGTCAGCACACACAGAACGTCTGTGGCTGTGCATCAGTACACATATCAGCACGCTGGTCCTTCCCTTGGCTGATTTTGGACAACCATGGAATGTCTGTGGACTGCCGATCAGTACATATATCAGCACGCTGACCACACATATCAGCATGCTTGTCCTTCCCATGGACTGTTCGTGTACTGATTTTGGACAACTGATGCACCATATCAGTACACATATCAGCACGCTGGCCCTTTCCGTGAACTGTTTGTGTACTGATCTGGACATGAGCTCGAGTTTTGATGGACTGGACTGTCCAAGTCAGTCTGATTGATGCTAGCCCGAGTTCTAATAAACTGATGGTCCAAGTGTACTTATGCTGGCTCGACTTTTCATAATCCCACCAAGTGTTAACATTTTTCCCTTGGTTTTTATTGTGGTATGATCGAGGCCAAGCGTACTGAAGGGCAAGCGTACTGAAGGTATGAATGAAAACTCTTTTGGGTTTTAATGCTCCCATCAGGATTCTTTTGGCCGAGACTTGTACACATGCGGGCTGCATTTCATCAGCCAATCTGAAATATTAGGGCGAGAGTGAATTTCACCAAGTAAAAATCTCGAACCTCCGATGACGTCTTCTTATGTACTTGAATTTTTTTGCGTTTTTTGTTTTTAACGTTTTGGGGCGGAACGTGTGATTGGAAAGGGGGAGGGTCGAATCTTAGTGACAAAGGGCAGAATCTCAGTGGATCGTGGCAGCAAGGCCACTCAGCCACTTACAATACCCCGTCGCGTATTTAAGTCATCTGCAAAGGATTCTATCTGCCGCTCGGTGGTAATTATAATTCAAGGCGGTCCGAACGGCGCTTCCACCAAACGGACTTAGCCAACGACACGTGCCTTTGGGAGCCGAAGCTCCTACTGAGGGTCGGCAATTGGGCGGGGGCGCATGCGTCGCTTCTAGCTCAGATTCTGACTTAGAGGCGTTCAGTCATAATCCAGCGCACGGTAGCTTCGCGCCACTGGCTTTTCAACCAAGCGCGATGACCAATTGTGCGAATCAACGGTTCCTCTCGTGCTAGGTTGAATTACTATTGCGACACGGGCATCAGTAGGGTAAAACTAACATGTCTCACGATGGTCTAAACCCAGCTCACGTTCCCTATTGGTGGGTGAACAATCCAACACTTGGTGAATTCTGCTTCACAATGATTCGAAGAGCCGACATCGAAAGATCAAAAAGCAACGTCGCTATGAACGCTTGGCTGCCCCATTCAAAAGGTCTAAAGGATCGATAGGCCACGCTTTCACGGTTCGTATTCGTACTGAAAATCAGAATAAAACGAGCTTTTACCCTTTTGTTCCACACAAGATTTATGTTCTCGTTTAGCTTTTACCCCGCCTCCGATTCACGGAGTAAGTAAAATAACGTTAAAAGTAGTGGTATTTCACTTGCGCCAGAGCTCCCACTTATTCTACCCCTCTCAATTCATTTCACAAAGTCGGACTAGAGTCAAGCTCAACAGGGTCTTCTTTCCCCGCTGATTCTGCCAAGCCCGTTCCCTTGGTTGTGGTTTCGCTGGATAGTAGACAGGGACAGTGGGAATCTCGTTAATCCATTCATGCGTGTCACTAATTAGATTACGAGGCATTTGGCTACCTTAAGAGAGTCATAGTTACTCTCGCCATTTACCCGTGCTTGGTTGAATTTCATCACTTTGACATTCAGAGCACTCGGCAGAAATCACATTGCGTTAGCATCCGCAGGGACCATCGCAATGCTTTGTTTTAGTTAAACAGTCGGATTCCCCTTGTCCGTACCAGTTCTGAGTTGGCTGTTCGACGCCCGGGGAAAGATCCCGAAAGAGTCGTTCCCACTCCGTCCCCTGGCCGACACGATGCAGTTCGCTCTCGCCACGTTAGCAGCTCAAGCAGCCCGCCAACAGTCGACGGGTTAGGAACTGGAACCCTCGAGCCCAGCCCTCAGATCCAATCCTTTTCCCGAAGTTACGGATCCATTTTGCCGACTTCCCTTGCCTACATTGTTCCATCGACCAGAGGCTGTTCACCTTGGAGACCTGATGCGGTTATGAGTGTGGGAACCGAAATTTGCACTGTCGATTTCCGTTAAAATAAGGAAACAAGGAAAACCCTAATTTCCCAGAGGTCCCGGATATCTGCTAATACCACACGGCAAGCAATCAGAACACGAGAATAACGACGATAAATTATAAGAAATCGCAATAGATCTTATTTCGAATTTGCGTTTGAGCGTTACAACAAAGTAAGTGCTTGGGCTACGAGAGCTGTTGGCGAGATTCCTAGTTCTAAAACCTTAAGACGGCAATAACCTAATTGAGTCGCAGCTCGAATAACAAAAACGGAAATATGCCTAAATTCTCCCTTTTATGCCTCTCGCCTAGGACTCCTTATATACTCGCTCCAAGGTCGGTTTACGCTTTTACTCTTCTGCCCTTAAGCCGTCATAGCATAAAATGGAGATATTCCATTTTTTCCGATCTTCGTATTTATCCTCAAAATTTCGTATTTATCCGCGGAAACTTGATATTTATCCTTCCTTGCGCGCCAAGCGTAAACCGTGCTACGGTTTACGGGCTATTGGTTAAAAAATCGTAGGATGGGCCTCGAGTCGTGTCTTAGTTCCCTTTAGGCCGTCTTCCAATTCAAAGTGTTTACTGAGACTTCTTTCAATAAAGAACGAACTTTCCGCGGTTTTAACCACAAAGTTTGATCGACGATTTAGATTGGCGGAAAACATGAACTGAGTTCGCTACGGTCTTCGGGAGATTGCATCAAAGGATATACGAGAATGCATGGACAAGTGTTGTATCGACGTTTCTCTTCCAGTACAAACAGGACATCCGTGGGTGTCTGCCAGCACACACAGGACGCCGTGGCTGTCCGTGTGTGTCCGTGTGTGTCCGTCAGTGTCCGTCAGCACAAACAGGACGTTCGTGGCTGTCCATCAGTACACATATCAGCACATTGGTCCTTGGACTCAGCATGCTGGCCCTTCCCGTGACTGTTCGGGTGATTTTGGCCCACGTGGGCTGTCTATTCAGTACACACAGGACGTCCGTGGGTGTCCGCCAGCACACATAGGACGTCTGTGACTGTCTGTGGCTGTCCGTCAGCACACACAGGATGTCTGTGGCTGTCCGTGTGTGTCTGTGTGTGTCCGTCAGCACACACAGGACGTCCGTGGGTGTCCGTCAGCACACACAGGACGTCCGTGGGTGTCTGTCGGCACACACAGGACGTCCGTGTGTGTCCGTCAGCACACACAGGACGTCTGTGGCTGTCCATGTGTGTCTGTGTGTGTCCGTCAGCACACACAGGATGTCCATGGATGTCCATCAGTACACATATCAGCACGTTGGTCCTTGGACTCAGCACGCTGGCCCTTCCCATGGACTGTGTTAGACCATATCCAGGCTCTTAAGCCCAAACTGATATGCGGCCTTAACCTTTCAATCTATGTCCGAGTGAACCAAGTTTTAAGTCTTATCTTTCTAAGTTCAATTCAATTCAACTGAGGTTCAATACAATGAATCTAAACAAGGAAATATAAGGGGCAAATCAATTGTATAAATATAAACTGAGATTCATACATCATTCTTAGATTCGTCCTAATAAGTTATACACACTTAGTCTAACATAAGTTCCCAAGTTGCACAATAGGCTATCAATATTTCACATCTATCTACAATGACCCATTCACCATACATCTTCCCATGGCCTGAGTCTTCATGGTGCCTTTCCCTTACCACGGTCCATGTCCGATCCTGAAACCACACAAGACACAATGCACATTCACAAGGCCGATATCCTAACATCAAGTCTAGATAAGCGTGGTTCGGCTACTTAGAATCTATAACCTGTCCAAACCAACATACTCAAATAAATTCCCGAAAACTAATTAAATTCATGATAATCCCTGATAAATCCCAACTAAGAGATTCCCATAAACAGTTTCCAACGAAACACACTAGAACATCCAAATCCGACCATGAACAGTCTGGCCAAAGGCCAACGACTTGGATACTGAACCGGCCAGTGCCTTGGTTCAGTGTTCCCTGTATGAACAGAACAAACGAACACAATAATCTGATAGGACAAGCAAATCTAAAGAGAAAGAGAGAGTAGATGTAGGCGCATAGCAAACCGCCCACAAGCCGGATCAGATCATCAGCCGGCTAAGGCCGATCGATTGCCGTCCACACCACTGACCTTAGGCGTTCTCTCCCCAGGCACCATCTCCTTCTGTTTGTCCTTCTCACTGTCTCTCTGTCTGGTATCCATCTCCTCAGGCCTTTCTTCCCACGATCCGGTTTTCCTGGAACAGCCAAGCCTCTTGCCGGTTCTCTCCTTGGATCGCCGGTTCCCTCTTATCTTTTTGGGGTTTGTCTCTCACGATTTTGGCAGAGGTTCCCCTCAAGAATTCTGTGTCAAATTCTGGATCCAGGGCTATGTATTTATAGAGAGAGGGAGTCGGAACTGCCATGGGGCCGAAGGGGTGGGAGTTGTAACTGAAAAGGTGTCTCTCTCTCCCTTGCAACCGTTCGGCAATAACTGCCCCCAACCGGTCCTAAACTGCCTCCAACAACTCCTGTCCCTGTCGGTTCTCTATCCTGAAGCCAAGGCCAAGCCCTTTAACTGACTGTCCATACCATGGCCAAACCATCTAACCGAACCATCATAACCGTACTTGTAACCGCCCCAACCGTCCCGAACATGAACACTCGGCCCAGCTGAGTTGAGCTGACTGCTAGCTGGTCCCAGCTGAGTGAGCTAGTCCTTCAAGCTCCACGAGCTGATGCATACTGACTGAGCTCCCATTCAGCTTCCCTGAGCTGCCCAAGCTCAGCCGCTGTCCCGTCTAGCTCCCACATCACTCGTTCAGCTCTATTAAACCCATTCTTTCTTCACCCTGGTTAAGTCTCAACACTGTGATGCCGTTAACCTTATGTCTGAGCCATGATACGCTTGTCTACTGGTCTAATGACCTGACTGGTGTGTCTCCCCACACCATGGCTCATCCCAACGATCCTATCTCGGACCAGGGACATGAGAGGTCTCCCCCACTTGGGATGGATTCGTCCTTAAATCCTCATCACGTGTTTCCTCGCGGACCACCTGATCATACCACTCAGGATACTCGGCCTTCATCCTTGACTCTGTTTCCCAAGTGATTATATCCTTGCCATTGTATTCCCACACGACCTTGATCATGGGAATGGTCTTCTTCCTTGTTGTCTTTTCTGTTCGATCCACTATGCGGACTGGCCTCGTCTCTAGAGTCAGATTCTTACCCAAATCTGTAGGGATCTCGGGTAGTACTATGTCCTGATCAGACAAACATTTTTGGAGTTGGGACACATGAAACACGTTATGGAACGCATCCATGGCTGGTGGCAGTTCCAACTTATAAGCCACAGCCCCAACTCTTTCTATGATTCTGAACATACCCAAGTTCCTAGGGTCTAGTTTTCTTCTGCCAGAAACTCTAGCCCTCCCTTTGAATGTGATCATCTTGAGATAGACCAAGTCTTCAACTTCAAACTCAAGATGTTTCCTCCGTCTATCTGCATAACTCTTTTGACGATCCTGTGCTTCTTTCATTTTCTCCTTTAAGAACCTTATTTTCTCAGTGGTTTCTTCCACTATCTCAGGACCCAATATGCTCCTCTCCCCCACTTGGGTCAAGCATAATGGTGTCCTACAAGGCCGTCTATACAGTGCTTCATAAGGTGACATCCCAATGCTAGTATGGAAACTGTTGTTGTAGGCAAACTCGACCAAGGATAGAAGCTTTTCCCATGAGTCGCCCCAATCCAACACCACGGCCCTTAACATGTCCTCCAATGTCTGGATTGTCCTCTCTGACTGCCCATCCGTCTGAGGATGATAGGCTGTGCTCATGTTCATTCTTGTTCCTAAGGCTTCTTGAAAAGCCTGCCAGAAGTAAGAGGTGAACCTAGGGTCTCTGTCCGAGACAATACTAGCCGGCACTCCATGCAGCTGTACTATCTCATCCAAGTAAATCCTCACGATCTGATCCACTCCATCTCCTTTCCGTATTGGTAAGAAGTTGGCCGACTTGGTTAGTCTGTCAACCACCACCCAAACCGCATCCTTTCGGTTCCTGGTCGTAGAAAAACCGGTCACAAAATCCATTGTGATGTGATCCCACTTCCACTCTGGTATGGGGAGATTCTGGAGCATACCACTGGGCACTTGATGTTTGGCCTTCACAAGCTGGCAAGTAGAACACCTCGCCACCCACTCGGCCACATCTGTTTTCATCCTTACCCAGTGATAGTACCTTTTTAAATCCCTATACATCTTATTCAGCCCGGGGTGGACTGAGAACCTTGACTTATGAGCCTGACTCATAATCTCTTCTTTAAGCTCCTTGCTGTTTGGAACACTTACTCGGCCATTCACCAATATTGTTCCGTTGCTTGTGATCTGATACTCCGTCTTGTTGTTAAGAGCCACTTTCTGCAAGTTCTCATCCAAACTCTGGGCCTGCTGTATCCTGGTAAGTAGATCGGCCTGATCCACTGCCTCTAATCCCAATGGCTCATCACGTCCAACCAAGGTATTTAGATGTAGTGACCGAACCATCCCTTCTAGTTCATTCACTTCTCTTTCAGCCGAGACCTATGCCCGTCTTCGGCTTAAGGCATCAGCCACTAGGTTAGCCTTGACTGGATGGTATGCTATGTCCAGATCATAATCAGCAACAAACTCCATCCATCTTCTTTGTCTCAAGTTCAACTCAGGCTGAGTGAAAATGTACTTCAAGCTCTTATGATCAGTGAGAATCTGGACTTTGGCTCCGTACAGATACGATCTCCATATCTTAAAAGCAAACACCACGGCCACCATCTCTAGATCATGGGTCGGATAATTCCCTTCATGCTTTCTCAGCTGTCTCGAAGCATAAGCAATCACCTTCCCATGTTGAGTCACAAGGCACCCAAACCCAGTGATGGACGCATCCGTATAGACCACATAAGGATTATCTGCCTCCGGCAACACTAATATTGGTGCATTCGTCAGCATATCCTTCAGGCAAACTTCACATCCTTGCCTGTAAGTCGTGTCATGGGTTGAGCCAAACTTGCAAACCCCTTGACATACTTTATGTAGTAGCCGGCCAGCTCTAGGAAACTCCTAACCTCAGTAGCATTCCTAGGATGCGGCCAATCTCGTATAGTCTGAACCTTCTCCAGATCTACTGACACGCCCTGATCAGACACAATGTGTCCGAGGAACCCAATGCTCTTCTGCCAGAAACTACACTTGCTTAGTTTGGCAAAGAGTTTATGTACCCTCAAACGTCCTAGTACGGCCCTGAGATGCTTCTCATGGTCTTCCTTGTTTCTGGAATATGCAAGTATGTCATCTATGAAGATGATTACAAATTCATCCAAGAAATCTCGAAAGATACCATTCATCATCTTCATGAATGCAGCTGGTGCATTGGTTAGACCAAATGGCATAACAACAAACTCATAGTGGCCATACCTGGTCTGGAATGCCGTCTTCCTGATATCATTAGGCTCAATTGGGATCTGATGATACCCTGAGGCTAAATCAATCTTCGAAAACCATTTGGCCCCTTTGAGCTGATCCAACAGGTCATCAATTCTGGGTAATGGGTACTTGTTCTTCACAGTAACCCTATTCAACCCTCGGTAATCAATACACAGCCTGAAGCTACCATCCTTTTTCTGCACAAAAAGAACTGGTGCTCCCCAAGGCGAGACACTTGGTCATATGAACCCTTTGTCCAACAACTCTTCCAGTTGCTTCTTTAGCTCGGCCATCTCGGCCGGAGCCATACGATATGGACTTTTGGACATTGGGGCCGTCTCTGGTTCTAGTTCTATTATGAACGGGTCAGCCATATAAGGGGAATGCCCTGTAGTGCCCGAAACACATTCTCAAACTCTTTAACCAGCGGAATCCCGTCCGGGTCACCAGCCCCTACAACCTCCTTAGTGGCGATTGTGAGCAAAAAGGCCTCACAACCCTTCTCAAGCATCCGTTCCACTCGGACTGCTGATATCACTAAGCATCCAGAGGTCGGACGAATAGCATGGAACCTGATCGGGGGTCCACACCCACTCTCAAACTGCACCCTTCCTCTGTGACAGTCCAGAGTGGCCCGGTTCATTCCAAGCCAGTCCATGCCTAATATCACCTCATGATTCTTAAGGCAGACCACAACCAGATCCACAGGCATAACTCTATCCTGGATCACTATTGGGATATCCTTTACTCGCCCTAATGAATGCATTACTTGCCCACCGGCCGCATTCACTATGCAAGGATCATCCTCCGTTCCCATCTGGAACAACCCTTTTCCGATCATATCTGGGCTCACAAAGCTGTGTGTAGCTCCGGTATCAAACAGTACGTGTGTTTCCACACCACCAATACATAGGGTCCCTACATAAGACCCCCCTTTTCTAATCATCTAATCCATTCTAAGTTCCGTACCATGCCAATCTACTGAATTGAAAAAGAATGGATTTAGAATGTTACCAGTGATCGCTAGGAACGGTCCAACCTCTGCTGCGTCCTTGGTCAGTTCATACACACGCGGTGCTGAGGTCTGACCTCAGGTCTGGCTTGGCTTGCTGGCTGCCCAACGTCCTGTAGCCTCAGCTTGCATCTTGGGACATTCCCAGCGTAGGTGTCCCGTATTGCTGCAGTAATGACAGCTTCTGGGGTCACTCCCCAAGCCCTGTCCACGGTTCTCTGACCGTCCAGGACAGTCTCGAGCAAAGTGACCCATCTTGCCACAACGGGTGCAAGCCCCCATTGCCTTCCAACACTCTCCACCATAATGCCTTCCGCATGAAGGACACTCCGGCCTATCACTTGAGGCCTTGCCCCTTCGGCCGTGTCCCTCTTTCTCTTCCGGTCGCTTCCGGATCCACTAGAAGCCGTGTGGCCCCTAGACTTCAGCTTGGCCTCTTCGACCAAGTTAGTCTCCACCATAGCCATGCGTTACACCAGTTCAGACACTGTCTGGAAGTGACCAACGGAGCAATAGGTTCGATGTTCAACCCTTAGGCCTCGAACAAACCTACGTATCTGTACCGTCTCTTCTCCAACTCCTTGCCCACATATCGTCTGAGCCGGTTGAACTTCTCTTCGTACTCACGTACTGTCATGCGTCCTTGAGTCAAGTCTAGGAACTGAGACTCCAGACGGTCCCAAGCTTCAGCCGGGAAGTATTTGTGGTTGAACTCCACCTCAAAGTCTGAGAACCGCTCAATTGTCCCATTGGTGCGTTTGTCCAGCGCTAACCACCAGTTATGTGCGTCACCTTCCCGGAAGTGAACCACAATGTCCTTCTTGTACTCCTCTGGGCAACGAGTTGAGCTGAAATTCCGAGCCAATCTGCTCCTCCACTCTTCTGCCTCAATGGGATCAGAACTACCAGCAAACTGCTTCGTACCCAGCTTGGAGATGTGAGCTAGAAGGCTCAAGTAATCCACTCTCCTAACTGGACAAGCTGCTGGAGTGATCTCCATTACCTCAGCTTCGACCGTAGCTCGGTCCTCGGCTGTCCTGGCAGCTGTTCGAGCTACTTGTACAGCTGCACGAGCTACACCAGCTGATGTCCCAGCTGTCCTAGCTGCTCTCTGAGTTTCCTGAACCATGGACTGAGCTGGGGTCATCTGGCCAACCGATGAGTTCACAAAAGAGGTAAATGCCTGCGTGAAAGCTAATATCTGAGTGCCCATGGCCTTAACCACATCCATCTCCTCGCGCATAGATGGCTCGGCCAACTCCTCCGCCCCATCTCCAGGTCCGGTCTTGTCTCCTGCATGGGAGGAATCACCATCCTCCTCCCGTCCCTCTTCTTGTTGCTCGTCCAGGTTATCAACCTGAACCTCAGTAGGCAGGAACGTCGCTGAGGGTTCCCCGATCTCCTCATTAACCAGCCCCGTCTGGGTTGGTAACACTTGAGTGGGGTTGGCCCCATCTCCTATGACCGGTCCAGAGCCACCAGCCGCTTCCTTGCCCTTCTGGGACTTAGTCCGCTTAGTTCCCTTAGGCAAAAACACTTAGTGTTAGTCCAAATGTATAACCCTCATCTCATGATTAGAACTAAGCAAAGCAACATCAAACCAAACAAACACAAACAACCCGTGAGACCCAGCAGCCAGACGTGTGGTGAACACATAACCCAAACCAATCCTAGAATCAAGCATGCTCTGATACCAACTTGTAAGACCCGATCCCGGCTCTTAAGCCCAAACTGATCTGCAGCCTTAACCTTTCAATCTAAGTCCGAGTGAACCAAGTTTTAAGTCTTATCTTTCTAAATTCAATTCAATTCAACTGAGGTTCAATACAATAAATCTAAACAAGGAAACAAAAGGGGCAAATCAATTGTATAAATATAAACTGAGATTCATACATCATTCTTAGGTTCGTCCTAATAAGTTATACACACTTAGTCTAACATAAATTCACAAGTTGCACAATAGGCTATCAGTATTTCACATCTATCTACAATGACCCATTCACCACACATCTTCCCATGGCCTGAGTCTTCACGGTGCCTTTGCCTTACCACGGTCCATGTCCGATCCTGAAACCACACAAGACACAATGCACATTCATAAGGCCGATATCCTAACATCTAGTCTAGATAAGCATGGTTCGGCTACTTAGAATCTATAACCTGTCCAAACCAACATACTCAAATAAATTCCCAAAAACTAATTAAAATTCATGATAATCCCTGATAAATCCCAACTGAGAGATTCCCATAAACAGTTTCCAACGAAACACACTAGAACATCCAAATCCGACCATGAACAGTCCGGCCAAAGGCCAAGGACTTGAATACAGGGCCTTGGTTCAGTGTTCCCTGTATGAACAGAACAAACGAACACAATAATCTGATAGGACAAGCAAATCTAAAGAGATAGAGAGAGTTGATGTAGGCACATATCAAACCGGCCACAAGCCCAATCAGATCATCAGCCGGCTAGGGCCGATCGCTTGCCGTCCACACCACTGACCTTAGGCGTTCTCTCCCCAGGCGCCATCTCCTTCTCTTTGTCCTTCTCTCTGTCTCTCTGTCTGGTATCCATCTCCTCAGGCCTTGCTTCCCACGATCCGGTTTCTCCTGGAACAGCCAAGCCTCTCAACGGTTCTCTCCTTGGATCGCTGGTTCTCTCTTCTCTTTTTGGGGTTTGTCTCTCACGATTTTGGCAGAGGTTCCCCTCAAGAATTATGTGTCAAATTCTGGATCCAGGGCTCTGCATTTATTGAGAGAGGGAGTCAGAACTGCCATGGGGCCGAAGGGGTGGGAGTTGTAACTGAAAAGGTGTATCTCTCTCCCTTGCAACCGTTCGGCAATAACTGCCCCCAACCGGTCCTTAACTGCCTCCAACTGCTCCTGTCCCTGTCGGTTCGCTATCCTGAAGCCAAGGCTAAGCCCTTTAACTGACCGTCCATACCGTGGCCGCACCATCTAACCAAACCACCATAACCGTCCTTGTAACCGCCCCAACCGTCCCAGACCTGAACACTCGGCCCAGTTGAGTTGAGCTGACTGCTAGCTGGTCTCAGCTGAGTGAGCTAGTCCTTCTAGCTCCACGAGCTGATGCATACTAACTGGGCTCCCATTGAGCTTCCCTGAGCTGCCCAAGCTCGGCCGCTGTACCGTCCAGCTCCCACATCACTCGTCCAGCTCTATTAAACCAATTATTTCTTCACCCTGGTTAAGTCTCAACACTTTGATGCCCTTAACCCTATGTCTGAGCCATGATACACTTCTCTACTGGTCTAATGACCTGATTGGTGCGTCTCCCCGCACCATGGCTCATCCCAACGATCCTATCTCGGACCGGGGACATGACAGATTGTTTGGGTGATTTTGGCCCACTTGGGGTGTCTGTTCAGTACACACAGGACATCCGTGGGTGTCCGCCAGCACACACATGACGTCTGTGGCTGTCCGTCAGCACACACAAAACATCATTGGCTGTCCGTGTGTGTCCGTCAGCACACACAGGACGTCTGTGGCTGTCCATCAGTACACATATCAGCACGCTGGTCCTTGGACTCAGCACGCTGGCCGTTCCCGTGGACTGTTCGGGTGATTTTGGCCCACGTGGGCTGTCTGTTCAGTACACACAGGACGTCTGTGGGTGTCCGTCAGCACACACAGGAGGTCCGTGTGTATCCGTCAACACACACAGGACGTCCGTGGATGTCCGTGTGTGTATGTGTGTGTCCGTCAGCACACACAAGACGTCTGTGGCTGTCCATCAGTACACATATCAGCACATTGGTCCTGGACTCAGTATGCTGACCCTTCCTGTGGACCGTTAGGGTGATTTTGGCCCATGTGGGCTGTCTGTTCAGTACACACGGAATGTCCGTGGGTGTCCGTCAGCACACACAGGACGTCCGTGTGTGTCTGTCAGCACACACAGGACGTCCGTGACTGTCCGTGTGTGTCCGTGTGTATCCGTCAGCACACACAGGACGTTTGTGGCTGTCCATCAGTAGACATATCAGCATGTTGGTCCTTGGACTCAGCACGCTGACCCTTCCCGTGGACTGTTCGGGTTATTTTGGCCCACATGGGCTGTCTGTTCAGTACACACAGGATGTCTGTGGGTGTCCGCCAGTACACATAAGACGTCCGTGGCTGTCCGTCAGCACACACAAAACGTTCGTGGCTGTCCATGTGTGTCCGTGTGTGTCCGTGTGTGTCCGTCAGCACACACAGGATGTCCGTGGCTGTCCATCGGAACACATATCAGCACGCTGGTCCTTGGACTCAGCACGCTGGCCCTTTCGGTGGACTATTCGGGTGATATTGACCCACGTGGGCTGTCCGTTCAGTACACATAGGACGTCCGTGGGTGTCCATCAGAACACACATGACGTCTGTGTGTGTCCATCAGCACACACAGGACGTCCGTGGCTGTCCGTTTGTGTCTGTGTGTGCCCGTAAGCACACACAGGACGTCCGTTGTTGTCGATCAGTACACAAATCAGCACGTTGGTCCTTGGAGTCAGCACGCTGACCCTTCCCGTGGACTGTTCGGGTGATTTTGGCCCACGTGGGCTGTCTGTTCATTACACACAGGACGTCCGTGGCTGTCCGCCAGCGCACACAAGACGTCTATGACTGTCCGTGTGTGTCCGTGTGTCTCCGTGCGTGTCCGTCAGCACACACAGGACGTCTGTGGCTGTCCATCAGTACACATATCAGCACGTTGGTCGTTGGACTCAGCACGCTGGCCCTTCCCGTAGACTGTTCGGGTGATTTTAGCCCACGTGGGCTGTCTGTTCAGTACACACAGGATGTCTTTGGGTATCCACAAGCACACACCGGACGTCTGTGGCTGTCCGTGTGTGTCCATCAGCACACACATGACGTCCGTTGCTGTCCATCAGTACACATATCAGCACGCTGGTTCTTGGACTCAGCACGCTGGCCCTTCCCGTGGACTGTTCGGGTGATTTTGGCCCACGTGGGCTGTCTGTTAATTACACACAGGATGTCCGTGGCTGTCCACCAGCACACACAGGACGTCCATGGTTGTCCGTGTGTGTCCGTGTGTGTTCGTGTGTGTCCGTCTGTGTCAGTCAGCACACACAGGACGTCCGTGGCTGTCCATCAGTACACACAGGACGTCCGTGGGTGTCCGTCAGCACACACAGGACGTCCGTGGGTGTCCGTCAGCACACACAGAACGTCCGTGTGTGTCCGTCAGCACACACAGGACGTCTGTGGCTGTCTGTGTGTGTCTGTGTGTGTCCGTCAGCACACACAGGACGTCCATGGATGTCCATCAGTACACATATCAGCACGTTGGTCCTTGGACTCAGCACGCTGGCCCTTCCCGTGGACTGTGTAAGACCCGATCCTGGCTCTTAGCCCAAACTGATATGCGGCCTTAACCTTTCAATCTATGTCCGAGTGAACCAAGTTTTAATTCTTATCTTT
Organism: Brassica rapa; assembly: GCF_000309985.2. Lineage (NCBI taxonomy): Eukaryota > Viridiplantae > Streptophyta > Magnoliopsida > Brassicales > Brassicaceae > Brassica > Brassica rapa. The sequence goes on from NW_022610610.1 coordinate 55,206, forward strand.
CTAAATTCAATTCAATTCAACTGAGGTTCAATACAATGGATCTAAACAAGGAAACATAAGGGGCAAATCAATTGTATAAATATAAAGTGAGATTCATACATCATTCTTAGATTCGTCCTAATAAGTTTTACACACTTAGTCTAACATAAGTTCACAAGTTGCACAATAGGCTATCAGTATTCCACATCTATCTACAATGACCTATTCACCATACATCTTCCCATGGCCTGAGTCTTCACGGTGCCTTTTCCTTACCACGGTCCTTGTCCGATCCTGAAACCACACAAGACACAATGCACATTCATAAGGCCGATATCCTAACATCTAGTCTAGATAAGCATGGTTCGGCTACTTAGAATCTATAACCTGTCCAAACCAACATACTCAAATAAATTCCCAAAAACTAATTAAAATTCATGATAATCCCTGATAAATCCCAACTGAGAGATTCCCATAAACAGTTTCAAACGAAACACACTAGAACATCCAAATCCGACCATGAACAGTCCGGCCAAAGGCCAAGGACTTGAATACTGAACCGGCCAGGGCCTTGGTTCAGTATTCCCTGTATGAACAGAACAAACGAACACAATAATCTGATAGGACAAGCAAATCTAAAGAGATAGAGAGAGTTGATGTAGGCACATAGCAAACCGGTCACAAGCCCAATCTCTCTGTCTATCTGTCTGGTATCCACCTCCTCAGGCCTTGCTTCCCATGATCCGGTTTCTCCTGGAACAGCCAAGCCTCTCGCCGGTTCTCTCCTTGGATCGCTGGTTCTCTCTTCTCTTTTTGGGGTTTGTCTCTGACGATTTTGGCAGAGGTTTCCCTCAAGAATTATGTGTCAAATTCTGGATCCAGGGCTCTGAATTTATAGAGAGAGGGAGTCGGAACTGCCATGGGGCCGAAGGGGTGGGAGTTGTAACCGAACAGGTGTCTCTCTCTCCCTTGCAACCGTTCAGCAATAACTGCCCCCAACCGGTCCTTAACTGCCTCCAACTGCTCCTGTCCCTGTCCGTTCTCTATCCTGAAGCCAAGGCCAAGCCCTTTAACTGACCGTCATACCGTGGCCGAACCATCTAACCAAACCACCATAACCATCCTTGTAACCTCCCCAACCATCCCGGACCTGAACACTCGGCCCAGCTGAGTTGAGCTGACTGCTAGCTGGTCCCAGCTGAGTGAGCTAGTCCTTCTAGCTCCACGAGCTGATGCGTACTGACTGAGCTCCCATTGAGCTTCCCTGAGCTGCCCAAGCTCGGCCGCTGTCCCGTCCAGCTTCCACATCACTCGTCCAGCTCTATTAAACAAATTATTTCTTCACCCTGGTTAAGTCTCAACACTTTGATGCCCTTAACCCAATGTCTGAGCCATGATACGCTTGTCTACTGGTCTAATGACCTGACTGGTGCGTCTTCCCGCACCATGGCTCGTCCCAACGACCCTATCTCAAACCGGGGACATGACAGACTGTTTGGGTGATTTTGGCCCACTTGGGCTGTCTGTTCAGTACACACTGGACGTCCGTGGGTGTCCGCCAGCACACACAAGACGTCTGTGGCTGTCCGTCAGCACACACAGAACATCCGTGGCTGTCCGTGTGTGTCCTTCAGCACACACAGGACGTCCGTGGCTGTCCATCAGTACACCTATCAGCACGCTGATCCTTGGACTCAGCACGCTGGCCCTTCCCGTGGACTGTTCGGGTGATTTTGGCCCAAGTGGGCTGTCTGTTCAGTACACACAGGACGTCTGTGGGTGTCTGTCAGCACAGACAGGACGTCCGTGTGTGTCCGTCAGCACACACAGGACGTCCGTGGCTGTCCGTGTGTGTATATGTGTGTCCGTCAGTACACACAGGACGTTTGTGGCTGTCCATCAGTACACATATCAGCACGTTGGTCCTGGACTCAGTATGCTGACCCTTTCCGTAGACTGTTAGGGTGATTTTGGCCCGCGTGGGCTGTCTGTTCAGTACACACAGAACGTCCGTGGGTGTCCGTCAGCACACACATGACGTCCGTGTGTGTCCGTCAGCACACACAAGACGTCTGTGACTGTCCGTGTGTATCTGTGTGTGTCCGTCAGCACACACAGGACGTCTGTGGCTGTCCATCAGTACACATATCAGCACATTGGTCCTTGGACACAGCACGCTGGCCCTTCCCGTAGACTGTTCGGGTGATTTTGCCCACGTGGGCTGTCTGTTCAGTACACACAGGATGTCTGTGGGTGTCCGCCAGCACACACAGGACGTCTGTAGCTGTCCATCAGCACACACAGGACGTCTGTAGCTGTCCATCAGCACACAAAGGAATTCCGTGGCTGTCCATGTGTGTCCGTGTGTGTCCGTCAGCACACACAGGACGTCCGTGGCTGTCCATCACTACACATATCAGCACCCAGGTCCTTGGACTCAGCATGCTGGCCCTTCCTGTGGACTTTTGGGGTGATTTTGGCCCATGTGGGCTGTCTGTTCAGTACACAAAGGACGTCCGTGGGTGTCCGTCAGCACACACATGATGTCCGTGTGTGTCTGTCAGCACACACAGGACGTCTGTGGCTGTCCGTTTGTGTCTGTGTGTGCCTGTTAGCACATACAGAATGTCCGTGGCTGTCCATCAGTACATAAATCAGTACGTTGGTCCTTGGACTCAGCACGTTGACCCTTCCCGTGAACTGTTCGGGTGATTTTGGCCCACTTGGGCTGTCTGTTCATTACACACATGACGTCTGTGGCTGTCCGCCAGAACACACATGACGTCCGTGGCTGTCCGTGTGTGTCCGTGTGTGTCTGTCTGTGTCCGTCAGCACAAAAGGACGTCCGTGGCTGTCCATCAGTACACATATCAGCACGTTGGTCCTTTGACTCAGCACGCTGGCCCTTCCTGTAGACTATTTGGGTGATTTTGGCCCACGTGGGCTGTCTGTTCAGTACACACAGGACGTCTGTGGGTGTCTGTCAGCACACACAAAACGTCCGTGTGTGTCCGTCAGCACACACAGGACGTCCGTGGCTGTCTGTGTGTGTATGTGTGTGTCCGTCAGTACACACAGGACGTCTGTGGCTGTCCATCAGTACACATATCAGCACGTTGGTCCTGGACTCAGTATGCTGACCCTTTCCGTAGACTGTTAGGGTGATTTTTTCCTGCGTGGGCTGTCTGTTCAGTACACACAGAACGTCCGTGGGTGTCCGTCAGCACACACATGACGTCCGTGTGTGTCCGTCAGCACACACAAGACGTCTGTGACTGTCCGTGTGTGTCTGTGTGTGTCCGTCAGCACACACATGACGTCTGTGGCTGTCCATCAATACACATATCAGCATGTTGGTCCTTGGACTCAGCACGCTAACCCATCCCGTGGACTGTTCGGGTGATTTTGCCCACGTGGGCTGTCTGTTCAGTACACAAAGGATGCCTGTGGGTGTCCGCCAGCACACACAGGACGTCTGTAGCTGTCCATCAGCACACACAGGACGTCTGTAGCTGTCCATCAGCACACAGAGGACGTCTGTGGCTGTCCATGTGTGTCCGTGTGTGTCCGTCAGCACACACAGGACGTCCGTAGCTGTACATCACTACACATATCAGCACCCAGGTCCTTGGACTCAGCATGCTGGCCTTTCCTGTGGACTATTCGGGTAATTTTGGCCCATGTGGGCTGTCTGTTCAGTACACAAAGGACGTCCGTGGGTGTCCGTCAGCACACACATGATGTCCGTGTGTGTCCGTCAGCACACACAAGACGTCTGTGGCCCTTCCCGTAGACTGTTCGGGTGATTTTGCCCACGTGGGCTGTCTGTTCAGTAGACACAGGATGTCTATGGTTGTCCGCCAGCACACACAGGACGTCTGTAGCTGTCCATCAGCACACACAGGACGTCTGTAGCTGTCCATCAGCACACAAAGGAATTCCGTGGCTGTCCATGTGTGTCCGTGTGTGTCCGTCAGCACACACAGGACGTCCGTGGCTGTCCATCACTACACATATCAGCACCCAGGTGCTTGGACTCAGCATGCTGGCCCTTCCTGTGGACTATTCGGGTGATTTTGGCCCATGTGGGCTGTCTGTTCAGTACACAAAGGACGTCCGTGGGTGTCCGTCAGCACACACATGATGTCCGTGTGTGTCCGTCAGCACACACAGGACGTCTGTGGCTGTCCGTTTGTGTCTGTGTGTGCCTGTTAGCACATACATGACGTCCGTGGCTGTCCATCAGTACATAAATAAGTACGTTGGTCCTTATACTCAGCACGTTGACCCTTCCCGTGAACTGTTTGGGTGATTTTGGCCCACTTGGGCTGTCTGTTCATTACACACATGACGTCTGTGGCTGTCCGCCAGAACACACATGACGTCCGTGGCTGTCCGTGTGTGTCCGTGTGTGTCTGTCTGTGTCCGTCAGCACAAAAGGACGTCCGTGGCTGTCCATCAGTACACATATCAGCACGTTGGTCCTTTGACTCAGCACGCTGGCCCTTCCTGTAGACTGTTTGGGTGATTTTGGCCCACGTGGGCTGTCTGTTCAGTACACACAGGACGTCTGTGGGTGTCTGTCAGCACACACAGGACGTCCGTGTGTGTCCGTCAGCACACACAGGACGTCCGTGGCTGTCCGTGTGTGTATGTGTGTGTCCGTCAGTACACACAGGACGTCTGTGGCTGTCCATCAGTACACATATCAGCACGTTGGTCCTGGACTCAGTATGCTGACCCTTTCCGTAGACTGTTAGGGTGATTTTTTCCTGCGTGGGCTGACTGTTCAGTACACACAGAACGTCCGTGGGTGTCCGTCAGCACACACAAGACGTCCGTGTGTGTCCGTCAGCACACACAAGACGTCTGTGACTGTCCGTGTGTGTCTGTGTGTGTCCGTCAGCACACACATGACGTCTGTGTCTGTCCATCAATACACATATCAGCATGTTGGTCCTTGGACTCAGCACGCTAACCCATCCCGTGAACTGTTCGGGTGATTTTGCCCACGTGGGCTGTCTGTTCAGTACACAAAGGATGCCTGTGGGTGTCCGCCAGCACACACAGGACGTCTGTAGCTGTCCATCAGCACACACAGGACGTCTGTAGCTGTCCATCAGCACACAGAGGACGTATGTGGCTGTCCATGTGTGTCCGTGTGTGTCCGTCAGCACACACAGGACGTCCGTAGCTGTCCATCACTACACATATCAGCACCCAGGTCCTTGGACTCAGCATGCTGGCCTTTCCTGTGGACTATTCGGGTAATTTTGGCCCATGTGGGCTGTCTGTTCAGTACACAAAGGACGTCCGTGGGTGTCCGTCAGCACACACATGATGTCCGTGTGTGTCCGTCAGCACACACAGGACGTCTGTGGCTGTCTGTTTGTGTCTGTGTGTGCCTGTTAGCACATACAGGACGTCCGTGGCTGTCCATCAGTACACAAATCAGTACGTTGGTCCTTCGACTCAGTACGTTGACCCTTCCCATGAACTGTTTGGGTGATTTTGGCCCACGTGGGCTGTCTGTTCATTACACACAGGACGTCTGTGGCTGTCCGCCAGAACACACATGACGTCTGTAGCTGTCCGTGTGTGTCCGTGTGTGTCTGTCTGTGTCCGTCAGCACACAAGGACGTCCGTGGCTGTCCATCAGTACACATATCAGCACGTTGGTCCTTCGACTCAGCACGTTGGCCCTTCCTGTAGACTGTTTGGGTGATTTTGGCCCACGTGGGCTGTCTGTTCAGTACACACAGGACGTCTGTGGGTATCCGCCAGCACACACAGGACGTCCGTGGCTGTCCGTGTGTGTCCGTCAGCACACATAGGACGTCTGTGGCTGTCTGTCTGTGTCTGTCAGCACACACAGGACGTCTGTGGCTGTCCATCAGTACACATATCAGCACGTTGGTCCTTGGACTCAGCACGCTGGCCCTTCCCGTAGACTGTTCGGGTGATTTTGGCCCACGTGGGCTGTCTGTTCAGTACACACAGGACGTCTGTGGGTTTCCGCCAGCACACACGGGACGTCCGTGGCTGAATGTGGCTGTCCGTCAGCACACACAGGATGTTTGTGGCTGTCCTTGTGTGTCAATCAGCACACACAGGACGTCTAAGGCTATCTATCAGTACACATATATCAGCACGCTGGTCCTTCGACTCAGCATGCTGGCCTTTCCTGTGGACTATTTGGGTGATATTTGGCCCATGTGGGCTGTCTGTTCAGTACCCAAAGGAGGTCTGTGGGTGTCCGTCAGCACACACATGACGTCTGTGTGTGTTTGTCGGCACACATAGGACGTCTGTGGCTGTCCGTGTGTGTCTGTGTGTGCCCGTCAGCACACACAGGACGTCCGTGGCTGTCCATTAGTACACAAATCAGCACGTTGGTCCTTGGACTCCGCACGCTGGCCCTTCCCGTAGACTGTTCGGGTGATTTTGGCCCACTTGGGCTGTCTGTTCAGTACACACAGGACGTCTGTGGGTATCCGCCAGCACACACAGGACGTCCGTGGCTATTTGTGTGTGTCCGTCAGCACACACAGGACGTCCGTGGCTGTCCATCAGTACACATATCAGCATGCTGGTTCTTGGACTCAGCACGATGGCCCTTCCCGTGGACTGTTCGGGTGATTTTGGCCCACGTGGGCTGTCTGTTCAGTACACACAAGATGTCTGTGGGTTTCCGCCAGCACACACAGGACGTCCGTGGCTGAATGTGGCTGTCCGTCAGCACACACAGGACGTTTGTGGCTATCCATGTGTGTCCATCAGCACACACAGGACGTCTAAGGCTATCCATCAATACACATATATCAGCACGCGGGTCCTTCGACTCAGCATGCTGGCCCTTCCTGTGGACTATTCGGGTGATATTTGGCCCATATGGGCTGTCTGTTCAGTACCCAAAGGACGTCTGTGGGTGTCCGTCAGCACACACATGACGTTTTTGTGTGCCTGTCGGCACACATTGGACGTCTGTGGCTGTCCGTGTGTGTCTGTGT
>NW_022610611.1:0-31177 GCF_000309985.2 Brassica rapa
ATTTATTCAACTTCCTGTGTTTCTCCAACACTTTATGTATCCAAATCAAGCTTCTTACAAAGTGATTCATCCTTGTTTGATTGGAACGACGAAGAAAAGCTGTCCTATTCCCAAACTGGGAAACTGGAATCACTGATTTAGAAAGTGGGATAACTTCTTCATCCCAACTCCTATGAGATTTATTCAACTTCCTGGTGATTCTCCACCATTTTATGTATCCAAATCAAGCTTCTTACAAAGTGATTCATCCTGGTTTGATTGGAAGACGAGAGAAGCTGTCCTATTCCCAAACTGGGAAACTGGAATCACCTGATTAGAAAGTGGGATAACTTCTTCATCCCAACTCCTATGAGATTATTCAACTTCCTGGTGTTTCTCCCACATTTTATGTATCCAAATCAAGCTTCTTACAAAGTGATCACCTGGTTTTGATTGGAACGACGAGAAGAAGCTGTCCTATTCCCAAACTGGGAAACTGGAATCACCTGATTAGAAAGTGGGATAACTTCTTCATCCCAACTCCTATGAGATTTATTCAACTTCCTGGTGATTCTCCAACACTTTATGTATCCAAATCAAGCTTCTTACAAAGTGATTCATCCTGGTTTGATTGGAACGACGAAGAAGCTGTCCTATTCCCAAACTGGGAAACTGGAATCACCTGATTAGAAAGTGGGATAACTTCTTCATCCCAACTCCTATGAGATTTATTCAACTTCCTGGTGATTCTCCAACACTTTATGTATCCAAATCAAGCTTCTTACAAAGTGATTCATCCTGGTTTGATTGGAACGACGAAGAAGCTGTCCTATTCCCAAACTGGGAAACTGGAATCACCTGATTAGAAAGTGGGATAACTTCTTCATCCCAACTCCTATGAGATTTATTCAACTTCCTGGTGATTCTCCACCACTTTATGTATCCAAATCAAGCTTCTTACAAAGTGATTCATCCTGGTTTGATTGGAACGACGAAGAAGCTGTCCTATTCCCAAACTGGGAAACTGGAATCACCTGATTAGAAAGTGGGATAACTTCTTCATCCCAACTCCTATGAGATTTATTCAACTTCCTGGTGATTCTCCAACACTTTATGTATCCAAATCAAGCTTCTTACAAAGTGATTCATCCTGGTTTGATTGGAACGACGAAGAAGCTGTCCTATTCCCAAACTGGGAAACTGGAATCACCTGATTAGAAAGTGGGATAACTTCTTCATCCCAACTCCTATGAGATTTATTCAACTTCCTGGTGATTCTCCAACACTTATTGTATCCAAATCAAGCTTCTTACAAAGTGATTCATCCTGGTTTGATTGGAACGACGAAGAAGCTGTCATATTCCCAAACTAGGAAAATGGAATCACCTGATTAGAAAGTAGGATAACTTCTTCATCCCAACTCCTATGAGATTTATTCAACTTCCTGGTGATTCTCCAACACTTTATGTATCCAAACCAAGCTTCTTACAAAGTGATTCATCCTGGTTTGATTGGAACGACGAAGAAGCTGTCCTATTCCCAAACTGGGAAACTGGAATCACCTGATTAGAAAGTGGGATAACTTCTTCATCCCAACTCCTATGAGATTTATTCAACTTCCTGGTGATTCTCCAACACTTTATGTATCCAAATCAAGCTTCTTACAAAGTGATTCATCCTGGTTTGATTGGAACGACGAAGAAGCTGTCCTATTCCCAAACTGGGAAACTGGAATCACCTGATTAGAAAGTGGGATAACTTCTTCATCCCAACTCCTATGAGATTTATTCAACTTCCTGGTGATTCTCCACCACTTTATGTATCCAAATCAAGCTTCTTACAAGTGATTCATCCTGGTTTGATTGGAACGACGAAGAAGCTGTCCTATTGGGAAACTGGAATCACCTGATTAGAAAGTGGGATAACTTCTTCATCCCAACTCCTATGAGATTTATTCAACTTCCTGGTGATTCTCCAACACTTTATGTATCCAAATCAAGCTTCTTACAAAGTGATTCATCCTGGTTTGATTGGAACGACCAAGAAGCTGTCCTATTCCCAAACTGGGAAACTGGAATCACCTGATTAGAAAGTGGGATAACTTCTTCATCCCAACTCCTATGAGATTTATTCAACTACCTGGTGATTCTCCACCATTTTATGTATCCAAATCAAGCTTCTTACAAAGTGATTCATCCTGGTTTGATTGGAACGATGAAGAAGATGTCCTATTCCCAAACTGGGAAACTGGAATCACCTGATTGAAAATGGGATAACTTCTTCATCCCAACTCCTATGAGATTTATTCAACTTCCTGGTGTTTCTCCAACACTTTATGTATCCAAATCAAGCTTCTTACAAAGTGATTCATCCTGGTTTGATTGGAACGACGAAGAAGCTGTCCTATTCCCAAACTGGGAAACTGGAATCACCTGATTAGAAAGTGGGATAACTTCTTCATCCCAACTCCTATGAGATTTATTCAACTTCCTGGTGATTCTCCAACACTTTATGTATCCAAATCAAGCTTCTTACAAAGTGATTCATCCTGGTTTGATTGGAACGACGAAGAAGCTGTCCTATTCCCAAACTGGGAAACTGGAATCACCTGATTAGAAAGTGGGATAACTTCTTCATCCCAACTCCTATGAGATTTATTCAACTTCCTGGTGTTTCTCCACTATTTTATGTATCCAAATCAAGCTTCTTACAAAGTGATTCATCCTGGTTTGATTGGAACGACGAAGAAGCTGTCCTATTCCCAAACTGGGAAACTGGAATCACCTGATTAGAAAGTGGGATAACTTCTTCATCCCAACTCCTATGAGATTTATTCAACTTCCTGGTGATTCTCCACCACTTTATATATCCAAATCAAGCTTCTTACAAAGTGATTCATCCTGGTTTGATTGGAACGACGAAGAAGCTGTCCTATTCCCAAACTGGGAAACTGGAATCACCTGATTTGAAAGTGGGATAACTTCTTCATCCCAACTCCTATGAGATTTATTCAACTTCCTGGTGATTCTCCACCACTTTATGTATCCAAATCAAGCTTCTTACAAAGTGATTCATCCTGGTTTGATTGGAACGACGAAGAAGCTGTCCTATTCCCAAACTGGGAAACTGGAATCACCTGTATTAGAAAGTGGGATAACTTCTTCATCCCAACTCCTATGAGATTTATTCAACTTCCTGGTGATTCTCCACCATTTATGTATCCAAATCAAGCTTCTTACAAAGTGATTCATCCTGGTTTGATTGGAACGACGAAGAAGCTGTCCTATTCCCAAACTGGGAAACTGGAATCACCTGATTAGAAAGTGGGATAACTTCTTCATCCCAACTCCTATGAGATTTATTCAACTTCCTGGTGATTCTCCACCATTTTATGTATCCAAATCAAGCTTCTTACAAAGTGATTCATCCTGGTTTGATTGGAACGACGAAGAAGCTGTCCTATTCCCAAACTGGGAAACTGGAATCACCTGATTTGAAAGTGGGATAACTTCTTCATCCCAACTCCTATGAGATTTATTCAACTTCCTGGTGATTCTCCAACACTTTATGTATCCAAATCAAGCTTCTTACAAAGTGATTCATCCTGGTTTGATTGGAACGACGAAGAAGCTGTCCTATTCCCAAACTGGGAAACTGGAATCACCTGATTAGAAAGTGGGATAACTTCTTCATCCCAACTCCTATGAGATTTATTCAACTTCCTGGTGATTCTCCAACACTTTATGTATCCAAATCAAGCTTCTTACAAAGTGATTCATCCTGGTTTGATTGGAACGACGAAGAAGCTGTCCTATTCCCAAACTGGGAAACTGGAATCACCTGATTAGAAAGTGGGATAACTTCTTCATCCCAACTCCTATGAGATTTATTCAACTTCCTGGTGATTCTCCACCACTTTATGTATCCAAATCAAGCTTCTTACAAAGTGATTCATCCTGGTTTGATTGGAACGACGAAGAAGCTGTCCTATTCCCAAACTGGGAAACTGGAATCACCTGATTAGAAAGTGGGATAACTTCTTCATCCCAACTCCTATGAGATTTATTCAACTTCCTGGTGTTCTCCCACCACTTTATGTATCCAAATCAAGCTTCTTACAAAGTGATTCATCCTGGTTTGATTGGAACGACGAAGAAGCTGTCCTATTCCCAAACTGGGAAACTGGAATCACCTGATTTGAAAGTGGGATAACTTCTTCATCCCAACTCCTATGAGATTTATTCAACTTCCTGGTGATTCTCCAACACTTTATGTATCCAAATCAAGCTTCTTACAAAGTGATTCATCCTGGTTTGATTGGAACGACGAAGAAGCTGTATTCCCAAACTGGGAAACTGGAATCACCTGATTGAAAGTGGGATAACTTCTTCATCCCAACTCCTATGAGATTTATTCAACTTCCTGGTGATTCTCCAACTTTTATGTATCCAAATCAAGCTTCTTACAAAGTGATTCATCCTGGTTTGATTGGAACGACGAAGAAGAAGCTGTCCTATTCCCAAACTGGGAAACTGGAATCACCTGATTAGAAAGTGGGATAACTTCTTCATCCCAACTCCTATGAGATTTATTCAACTTCCTGGTGTTTCTCCACCATTTTATGTATCCAAATCAAGCTTCTTACAAAGTGATTCATCCTGGTTTGATTGGAACGACGAAGAAGCTGTCCTATTCCCAAACTGGGAAACTGGAATCACCTGATTTGAAAGTGGGATAACTTCTTCATCCCAACTCCTATGAGATTTATTCAACTTCCTGGTGATTCTCCACACCTTTATGTATCCAAATCAAGCTTCTTACAAAGTGATTCATCCTGGTTTGATTGGAACGACGAAGAAGCTGTCCTATTCCCAAACTGGGAAACTGGAATCACCTGATTTGAAAGTGGGATAACTTCTTCATCCCAACTCCTATGAGATTCAACTTCCTGGTGATTCTCCCACACTTTATGTATCCAAATCAAGCTTCTTACAAAGTGATTCATCCTGGTTTGATTGGAACGAAGAAGCTGTCCTATTCCCAAACTGGGAAACTGGAATCACCTGATTAGAAAGTGGGATAACTTCTTCATCCCAACTCCTATGAGATTTATTCAACTTCCTGGTGTTTCTCCACCACTTTATGTATCCAAATCAAGCTTCTTACAAAGTGATTCATCCTGGTTTGATTGGAACGACGAAGAAGCTGTCCTATTCCCAAACTGGGAAACTGGAATCACCTGATTAGAAAGTGGGATAACTTCTTCATCCCAACTCCTATGAGATTTATTCAACTTCCTGGTGTTTCTCCACCATTTTATGTATCCAAATCAAGCTTCTTACAAAGTGATTCATCCTGGTTTGATTGGAACGACGAAGAAGCTGTCCTATTCCCAAACTGGGAAACTGGAATCACCTGATTTGAAAGTGGGATAACTTCTTCATCCCAACTCCTATGAGATTTATTCAACTTCCTGGTGATTCTCCAACACTTTATGTATCCAAATCAAGCTTCTTACAAAGTGATTCATCCTGGTTTGATTGGAACGACGAAGAAGCTGTCCTATTCCCAAACTGGGAAACTGGAATCACCTGATTAGAAAGTGGGATAACTTCTTCATCCCAACTCCTATGAGATTTATTCAACTTCCTGGTGATTCTCCAACACTTTATGTATCCAAATCAAGCTTCTTACAAAGTGATTCATCCTGGTTTGATTGGAACGACGAAGAAGCTGTCCTATTCCCAACTGGGAAACTGGAATCACCTGATTAGAAAGTGGGATAACTTCTTCATCCCAACTCCTATGAGATTTATTCAACTTCCTGGTGTTTCCCCACCATTTTATGTATCCAAATCAAGCTTCTTACAAAGTGATTCATCCTGGTTTGATTGGAACGACGAAGAAGCTGTCCTATTCCCAAACTGGGAAACTGGAATCACCTGATTAGAAAGTGGGATAACTTCTTCATCCCAACTCCTATGAGATTTATTCAACTTCCTGGTGATTCTCCCACCTTTATGTATCCAAATCAAGCTTCTTACAAAGTGATTCATCCTGGTTTGATTGGAACGACGAAGAAGCTGTCCTATTCCCAAACTGGGAAACTGGAATCACCTGATTTGAAAGTGGGATAACTTCTTCATCCCAACTCCTATGAGATTTATTCAACTTCCTGGTGATTCTCCAACACTTTATGTATCCAAATCAAGCTTCTTACAAAGTGATTCATCCTGGTTTGATTGGAACGACGAAGAAGCTGTCCTATTCCCAAACTGGGAAACTGGAATCACCTGATTAGAAAGTGGGATAACTTCTTCATCCCAACTCCTATGAGATTTATTCAACTTCCTGGTGATTCTCCACCACTTTATGTATCCAAATCAAGCTTCTTACAAAGTGATTCATCCTGGTTTGATTGGAACGACGAAGAAGCTGTCCTATTCCCAAACTGGGAAACTGGAATCACCTGATTAGAAAGTGGGATAACTTCTTCATCCCAACTCCTATGAGATTTATTCAACTTCCTGGTGATTCTCCACCCTTTATGTATCCAAATCAAGCTTCTTACAAAGTGATTCATCCTGGTTTGATTGGAACGACGAAGAAGCTGTCCTATTCCCAAACTGGGAAACTGGAATCACCTGATTGAAAGTGGGATAACTTCTTCATCCCAACTCCTATGAGATTTATTCAACTTCCTGGTGATTCTCCAACACTTTATGTATCCAAATCGAGCTTCTTACAAAGTGATTCATCCTGGTTTGATTGGAACGACGAAGAAGCTGTCCTATTCCCAAACTGGGAAACTGGAATCACCTGATTTGAAAGTGGGATAACTTCTTCATCCCAACTCCTATGAGATTTATTCAACTTCCTGGTGTTTCCCCACCATTTTTTTGTATCCAAATCAAGCTTCTTACAAAGTGATTCATCCTGGTTTGATTAGAACGACGAAGAAGCTGACCTTTTCCCAAACTGGGAAACTGGAATCACCTGATTAGAAAGTGGGATAACTTCTTCATCCCAACTCCTATGAGATTTATTCAACTTCCTGGTGTTTCTCCACCATTTTATGTATCCAAATCGAGCTTCTTACAAAGTGATTCATCCTGGTTTGATTGGAACGACGAAGAAGCTGTCGTATTCCCAAACTGGGAAACTGGAATCACCTGATTTGAAAGTGGGATAACTTCTTCATCCCAACTCGTATGAGATTTATTCAACTTCCTGGTGATTCTCCAACACTTTATGTATCCAAATCAAGCTTCTTACAAAGTGATTCATCCTGGTTTGATTGGAACGACGAAGAAGCTGTCCTATTCCCAAACTGGGAAACTGGAATCACCTGATTAGAAAGTGGGATAACTTCTTCATCCCAACTCCTATGAGATTTATTCAACTTCCTGGTGATTCTCCACCACTTTATGTATCCAAATCAAGCTTCTTACAAAGTGATTCATCCTGGTTTGATTGGAACGACGAAGAAGCTGTCCTATTCCCAAACTGGGAAACTGGAATCACCTGATTTGAAAGTGGGATAACTTCTTCATCCCAACTCCTATGAGATTTATTCAACTTCCTGGTGATTCTCCAACACTTTATGTATCCAAATCAAGCTTCTTACAAAGTGATTCATCCTGGTTTGATTGGAACGACGAAGAAGCTGTCCTATTCCCAAACTGGGAAACTGGAATCACCTGATTAGAAAGTGGGATAACTTCTTCATCCCAACTCCTATGAGATTTATTCAACTTCCTGGTGATTCTCCAACACTTATGTATCCAAATCAAGCTTCTTACAAAGTGATTCATCCTGGTTTGATTGGAACGACGAAGAAGCTGTCCTATTCCCAAACTGGGAAACTGGAATCACCTGATTAGAAAGTGGGATAACTTCTTCATCCCAACTCCTATGAGATTTATTCAACTTCCTGGTGATTCTCCACCATTTTATGTATCCAAATCATGCTTCTTACAAAGTGATTCATCCTGGTTTGATTGGAACGACGAAGAAGCTGTCCTATTCCAAAACTGGGAAACTGGAATCACCTGATTAGAAAGTGGGATAACTTCTTCATCCCAACTCCTATGAGATTTATTCAACTTCCTGGTGATTCTCCAACACTTTATGTATCCAAATCAAGCTTCTTACAAAGTGATTCATCCTGGTTTGATTGGAACGACGAAGAAGCTGTCCTATTCCCAAACTGGGAAACTGGAATCACCTGATTAGAAAGTGGGATAACTTCTTCATCCCAACTCCTATGAGATTTATTCAACTTCCTGGTGTTTCTCCACCATTTTATGTATCCAAATCAAGCTTCTTACAAGTGATTCATCCTGGTTTGATTGGAACGACGAAGAAGCTTTCTTATTCCCAAACTGGGAAACTGGAATCACCTGATTAGAAAGTGGGATAACTTCTTCATCCCAACTCCTATGAGATTTATTCAACTTCCTGGTGTTTCTCCAACATTTTATGTATCCAAATCAAGCTTCTTACAAAGTGATTCATCCTGGTTTGATTGGAACGACGAAGAAGCTGTCCTATTCCCAAACTGGGAAACTGGAATCACCTGATTAGAAAGTGGGATAACTTCTTCATCCCAACTCCTATGAGATTTATTCAACTTCCTGGTGTTTCTCCACCATTTTATGTATCCAAATCAAGCTTCTTACAAAGTGATTCATCCTGGTTTGATTGGAACGACGAAGAAGCTGTCCTATTCCCAAACTGGGAAACTGGAATCACTTGATTAGAAAGTGGGATAACTTCTTCATCCCAACTCCTATGAGATTTATTCAACTTCCTGGTGATTCTCCAACACTTTATGTATCCAAATCAAGCTTCTTACAAAGTGATTCATCCTGGTTTGATTGGAACGACGAAGAAGCTGTCCTATTCCCAAACTGGGAAACTGGAATCATCTGATTAGAAAGTGGGATAACTCATTCATCCCAACTCCTATTAGATTTATTCAACTTCCTGGTGATTCCAACACTTTATGTATCCAAATCAAGCTTCTTACAAAGTGATTCATCCTGGTTTTATTTGAACGACGAAGAAGCTGTCCTATTCCCAAACTGGGAAACTGGAATCACCTGATTAGAAAGTGGGATAACTTCTTCATCCCAACTCCTATGAGATTAATTCAACTTCCTGGTGATTCTCCAACACTTTATGTATCCAAATCAAGCTTCTTACAAAGTGATTCATCCTGGTTTGATTGGAACGACGAAGAAACTGTCCTATTCCCAAACTGGGAAACTGGAATCACCTGATTAGAAAGTGGGATAACTTCTTCATCCCAACTCCTATGAGATTTATTCAACTTCCTGGTGTTTCTCCACCTTTTATGTATCAAATCAAGCTTCTTACAAAGTGATTCATCCTGGTTGATTGGAACGACGAAGAGAAGCTGTCCTATTCCCAAACTGGGAAACTGGAATCACCTGATTGAAAGTGGGATAACTTCTTCATCCCAACTCCTATGAGATTTATTCAACTTCCTGGTGATTCTCCACCATTTTATGTATCCAAATCAAGCTTCTTACAAAGTGATTCATCCTGGTTTGATTGGAACGACGAAGAAGCTGTCCTATTCCCAAACTGGGAAACTGGAATCACCTGATTAGAAAGTGGGATAACTTCTTCATCCCAACTCCTATGAGATTTATTCAACTTCCTGGTGTTTCTCCAACACTTTATGTATCCAAATCAAGCTTCTTACAAAGTGATTCATCCTGGTTTGATTGGAACGACGAAGAAGCTGTCCTATTCCCAAACTGGGAAACTGGAATCACCTGATTAGAAAGTGGGATAACTTCTTCATCCCAACTCCTATGAGATTTATTCAACTTCCTGGTGATTCTCCACCACTTTATGTATCCAAATGAAGCTTCTTACAAAGTGATTCATCCTGGTTTGATTGGAACGACGAAGAAGCTGTCCTATTCCCAAACTGGGAAACTGGAATCACCTGATTAGAAAGTGGGATAACTTCTTCATCCCAACTCCTATGAGATTTATTCAACTTCTGGTGATTTCTCCAACACTTTATGTATCCAAATCAAGCTTCTTACAAAGTGATTCATCCTGGTTTGATTGGAACGACGAAGAAGCTGTCCTATTCCCAAACTGGGAAACTGGAATCACCTGATTAGAAAGTGGGATAACTTCTTCATCCCAACTCCTATGAGATTTATTCAACTTCCTGGTGTTTCTCCACCATTTTATGTATCCAAATCAAGCTTCTTACAAAGTGATTCATCCTGGTTTGATTGGAACGACGAAGAAGCTGTCCTATTCCCAAACTGGGAAACTGGAATCACCTGATTTGAAAGTGGGATAACTTCTTCATCCCAACTCCTATGAGATTTATTCAACTTCCTGGTGATTCTCCAACACTTTATGTATCCAAATCAAGCTTCTTACAAAGTGATTCATCCTGGTTTGATTGGAACGACGAAGAAGCTGTCCTATTCCCAAACTGGGAAACTGGAATCACCTGATTGAAAGTGGGATAACTTCTTCATCCCAACTCCTATGAGATTTATTCAACTTCCTGGTGATTCTCCAACACTTTATGTATCCAAATCAAGCTTCTTACAAAGTGATTCATCCTGGTTTGATTGGAACGACGAAGAAGCTGTCCTATTCCCAAACTGGGAAACTGGAATCACCTGATTAGAAAGTGGGATAACTTCTTCATCCCAACTCCTATGAGATTTATTCAACTTCCTGGTGTTTCTCCACACTTTATGTATCCAAATCAAGCTTCTTACAAAGTGATTCATCCTGGTTTGATTGGAACGACGAAGAAGCTGTCCTATTCCCAAACTGGGAAACTGGAATCACCTGATTAGAAAGTGGGATAACTTCTTCATCCCAACTCCTATGAGATTTATTCAACTTCCTGGTGATTCTCCACCACTTTATGTATCCAAATCAAGCTTCTTACAAAGTGATTCATCCTGGTTTGATTGGAACGACGAAGAAGCTGTCCTATTCCCAAACTGGGAAACTGGAATCACCTGATTAGAAAGTGGGATAACTTCTTCATCCCAACTCCTATGAGATTTATTCAACTTCCTGGTGATTCTCCAACACTTTATGTATCCAAATCAAGCTTCTTACAAAGTGATTCATCCTGGTTGATTGGAACGACGAAGAAGCTGTCCTATTCCCAAACTGGGAAACTGGAATCACCTGATTAGAAAGTGGGATAACTTCTTCATCCCAACTCCTATGAGATTTATTCAACTTCCTGGTGGTTCTCCAATACTTTATGTATCCAAATCAAGCTTCTTACAAAGTGATTCATCCTGGTTTGATTGGAACGACGAAGAAGCTGTCCTATTCCCAAACTGGGAAACTGGAATCACCTGATTAGAAAGTGGGATAACTTCTTCATCCCAACTCCTATGAGATTTATTCAACTTCCTGGTGTTTCTCAACCATTTTATGTATCCAAATCAAGCTTCTTACAAAGTGATTCATCCTGGTTTGATTGGAACGACGAAGAAGCTGTCCTATTCCCAAACTAGGAAACTGGAATCACCTGATTCGAAAGTGGGATAACTTCTTCATCCCAACTCCTATGAGATTTATTCAACTTCCTGGTGATTCTCCAACACTTTATGTATCCAAATCAAGCTTCTTACAAAGTGATTCATCCTGGTTTGATTGGAACGACGAAGAAGCTGTCCTATTCCCAAACTGGGAAACTGGAATCACCTGATTAGAAAGTGGGATAACTTCTTCATCCCAACTCCTATGAGATTTATTCAACTTCCTGGTGTTTCTCAACCACTTTATGTATCAAATCAAGCTTCTTACAAAGTGATTCATCCTGGTTTGATTGGAACGACGAAGAAGCTGTCCTATTCCCAAACTGGGAAACTAGAATCACCTGATTTGAAAGTGGGATAACTTCTTAATCCCAAGTCCCAACTCCTATGAGATTTATTCAACTTCCTGGTGTTTCCCCACCATTTTATGTATCCAAATCAAGCTTCTTACAAAGTGATTCATCCTGGTTTGATTGGAACGACGAAGAAGCTGTCCTATTCCCAAACTGGGAAACTGGAATCACCTGATTAGAAAGTGGGATAACTTCTTCATCCCAACTCCTATGAGATTTATTCAACTTCCTGGTGATTCTCCAACCCTTTATGTATCCAAATCAAGCTTCTTACAAAGTGATTCATCCTGGTTTGATTGGAACGACGAAGAAGCTGTCCTATTCCCAAACTGGGAAACTGGAATCACCTGATTAGAAAGTGGGATAACTTCTTCATCCCAACTCCTATGAGATTTATTCAACTTCCTGGTGTTTCTCCACCACTTTATGTATCCAAATCAAGCTTCTTACAAAGTGATTCATCCTGGTTTGATTGGAACGACGAAGAAGCTGTCCTATTCCCAAACTGGGAAACTGGAATCACCTGATTAGAAAGTGGGATAACTTCTTCATCCCAACTCCTATGAGATTTATTCAACTTCCTGGTGTTTCTCCACCATTTTATGTATCCAAATCAAGCTTCTTACAAAGTGATTCATCCTGGTTTGATTGGAACGACGAAGAGAAGCTGTCCTATTCCCAAACTGGGAAACTGGAATCACCTGATTAGAAAGTGGGATGACTCCTTCATCCCAACTCCTATGAGATTTATTCAACTTCCTGGTGATTCTCCAACACTTTATGTATCCAAATCAAGCTTCTTACAGAGTGATTCATCCTGGTTTGATTGGAACGACGAAGAAAGCTGTCCTATTCCCAAACTGGGAAACTGGAATCACCTGATTAGAAAGTGGGATAACTTCTTCATCCCAACTCCTATGAGATTTATTCGACTTCCTGGTGATTCTCCACCACTTTATGTATCCAAATCAAGCTTCTTACAAAGTGATTCATCCTGGTGTTATTGGAACGACGAAGAAGCTGTCCTATTCCCAAACTGGGAAACTGGAATCACCTGATTAGAAAGTGGGATAACTTCTTCATCCCAACTCCTATGAGATTTATTCAACTTCCTGGTGATTCTCCACACTTTATGTATCCAAATCAAGCTTCTTACAAAGTGATTCATCCTGGTTTGATTGGAACGACGAAGAAGCTGTCCTATTCCCAAACTGGGAAACTGGAATCACCTGATTTGAAAGTGGGATAACTTCTTCATCCCAACTCCTATGAGATTTATTCAACTTCCTGGTGATTCTCCAACACTTTATGTATCCAAATCAAGCTTCTTACAAAGTGATTCATCCTGGTTTGATTGGAACGACGAAGAAGCTGTCCTATTCCCAAACTGGGAAACTGGAATCACCTGATTAGAAAGTGGGATAACTTCTTCATCCCAACTCCTATGAGATTTATTCAACTTCCTGGTGTTTCTCCAACACTTTATGTATCCAAATCAAGCTTCTTACAAAGTGATTCATCCTGGTTTGATTGGAACGACGAAGAAGCTGTCCTATTCCTAAACTGGGAAACTGGAATCACCTGATTAGAAAGTGGGATAACTTCTTCATCCCAACTCCTATGAGATTTATTCAACTTCCTGGTGATTCTCCAACACTTTATGTATCCAAATCAAGCTTCTTACAAAGTGATTCATCCTGGTTTGATTGGAACGACGAAGAAGATGTCCTATTCATAAACTGGGAAACTGGAATCACCTGATTAGAAAGTGGGATAACTTCTTCATCCCAACTCGTATGAGATTTATTCAACTTCCTGGTGATTCTCGAACACTTTATGTATCCAAATCAAGCTTCTTACAAAGTGATTCATCCTGGTTTTATTGGAACGACGAAGAAGCTGTCCTATTCCCAAACTGGGAAACTGGAATCACCTGATTAGAAAGTGGGATAACTTCTTCATCCCAACTCCTATGAGATTTATTCAACTTCCTGGTGATTCTCCAACACTTTATGTATCCAAATCAAGCTTCTTACAAAGTGATTCATCCTGGTTTGATTGGAACGACGAAGAAGCTGTCCTATTCCCAAACTGGGAAACTGGAATCACCTGATTAGAAAGTGGGATAACTTCTTCATCCCAACTCCTATGAGATTTATTCAACTTCCTGGTGATTCTCAACACTTTATGTATCCAAATCAAGCTTCTTACAAAGTGATTCATCCTGGTTTGATTGGAACGACGAAGAAGCTGTCCTATTCCCAAACTGGGAAACTGGAATCACCTGATTAGAAAGTGGGATAACTTCTTCATCCCAACTCCTATGAGATTTATTCAACTTCCTGGTGTTTCTCCACCATTTATGTATCCAAATCAAGCTTCTTACAAAGTGATTCATCCTGGTTTGATTGGAACGACGAAGAAGCTGTCCTATTCCCAAACTGGGAAACTGGAATCACCTGATTTGAAAGTGGGATAACTTCTTCATCCCAACTCCTATGAGATTTATTCAACTTCCTGGTGATTCTCCAACACTTTATGTATCCAAATCAAGCTTCTTACAAAGTGATTCATCCTGGTTTGATTGGAACGACGAAGAAGCTGTCCTATTCCCAAACTGGGAAACTGGAATCACCTGATTAGAAAGTGGGATAACTTCTTCATCCCAACTCCTATGAGATTTATTCAACTTCCTGGTGATTCTCCACCACTTTATGTATCCAAATCAAGCTTCTTACAAAGTGATTCATCCTGGTTTGATTGGAACGACGAAGAGAAGCTGTCCTATTCCCAAACTGGGAAACTGGAATCACCTGATTTGAAAGTGGGATAACTTCTTCATCCCAACTCCTATGAGATTTATTCAACTTCCTGGTGATTCTCCACCACTTTATGTATCCAAATCAAGCTTCTTACAAAGTGATTCATCCTGGTTTGATTGGAACGACGAAGAAGCTGTCCTATTCCCAAACTGGGAAACTGGAATCACCTGATTAGAAAGTGGGATAACTTCTTCATCCCAACTCCTATGAGATTTATTCAACTTCCTGGTGATTCTCCACACTTTATGTATCCAAATCAAGCTTCTTACAAAGTGATTCATCCTGGTTTGATTGGAACGACGAAGAAGCTGTCCTATTCCCAAACTGGGAAACTGGAATCACCTGATTAGAAAGTGGGATAACTTCTTCATCCCAACTCCTATGAGATTTATTCAACTTCCTGGTGATTCTCCACCACTTTATGTATCCAAATCAAGCTTCTTACAAAGTGATTCATCCTGGTTGATTGGAACGACGAAGAAGCTGTCCTATTCCCAAACTGGGAAACTGGAATCACCTGATTAGAAAGTGGGATAACTTCTTCATCCCAACTCCTATGAGATTTATTCAACTTCCTGGTGATTCTCCACCATTTTATGTATCCAAATCAAGCTTCTTACAAAGTGATTCATCCTGGTTTGATTGGAACGACGAAGAAGCTGTCCTATTCCCAAACTGGGAAACTGGAATCACCTGATTTGAAAGTGGGATAACTTCTTAATCCCAACTCCTATGAGATTTATTCAACTTCCTGGTGATTCCCCAACACTTTATGTATCCAAATCAAGCTTCTTACAAAGTGATTCATCCTGGTTTGATTGGAACGACGAAGAAGCTGTCCTATTCCCAAACTGGGAAACTGGAATCACCTGATTAGAAAATGGGATAACTTCTTCATCCCAACTCCTATGAGATTTATTCAACTTCCTGGTGTTTGTCCAACACTTTATGTATCCAAATCGAGCTTCTTACAAAGTGATTCATCCTGGTTTGATTGGAACGGAGAAGAAGCTGTCCTATTCCCAAACTGGAAAACTGGAATCACCTGATTTGAAAGTGGGATAACTTCTTCATCCCAACTCCTATGACATTTATTCAACTTCCTGGTGTTTCCCCACCATTTTATGTATCCAAATCAAGCTTCTTACAAAGTGATTCATCCTGGTTTGATTGGAACGACGAAGAAGCTGTCCTATTCCCAAACTGGGAAACTGGAATCACCTGATTTGAAAGTGGGATAACTTCTTCATCCCAACTCCTATGAGATTTATTCAACTTCCTGGTGATTCTCCAACACTTTATGTATCCAAATCAAGCTTCTTACAAAGTGATTCATCCTGGTTTGATTGGAACGACGAAGAAGCTGTCCTATTCCCAAACTGGGAAACTGGAATCACCTGATTAGAAAGTGGGATAACTTCTTCATCCCAACTCCTATGAGATTTATTCAACTTCCTGGTGTTTCTCCACCACTTTATGTATCCAAATCAAGCTTCTTACAAAGTGATTCATCCTGGTTTGATTGGAACGACGAAGAAGCTGTCCTATTCCCAAACTGGGAAACTGGAATCACCTGATTTGAAAGTGGGATAACTTCTTCATCCCAACTCCTATGAGATTTATTCAACTTCCTGGTGTTTCCACCACTTTATGTATCCAAATCAAGCTTCTTACAAAGTGATTCATCCTGGTTTGATTGGAACGACGAAGAAGCTGTCCTATTCCCAAACTGGGAAACTGGAATCACCTGATTTGAAAGTGGGATAACTTCTTATCCCAACTCCTATGAGATTTTTATTCAACCCCTGGTTTCTCAAAACACCATTATGTAATCAAATCAAGCTTCTTACAAAGTGATTCATCCTGGTTTTGATTGATGACGAAGAAGAAGTTCCTCCTTTTTCAAACTGGGGAAACTGGGGATTTTGGGATTGGGTGGATCACTCATCCATCCCAATTCTTATGGATTCTATTGGATTTTTGGTTCTTTGTTTGTTCATCTCAAACTCTCCATATGTGATTCTTGGTTGTTGGTTTGACGAAGTTGATTGTGTTTGGATGGAAAAAGGGGAAACAAAAAACCACAAAAATGGAAAAACCAAAAACCAAACCTTCAATCCCATAAAAACTTTTCCTTGAGATTTATTCAACTTCCTGGTGATTCTCCACCACTTTATGTATCCAAATCAAGCTTCTTACAAAGTGATTCATCATGGTTTGATTGGAACGACGAAGAAGCTGTCCTATTCCCAAACTGGGAAACTGGAATCACCTGATTAGAAAGTGGGATAACTTCTTCATCCCAACTCCTATGAGATTTATTCAACTTCCTGGTGTTTCTCCAACACTTTATGTATCCAAATCAAGCTTCTTACAAAGTGATTCATCCTGGTTTGATTGGAACGACGAAGAAGCTGTCCTATTCCCAAACTGGGAACTGGAATCACCTGATTAGAAAGTGGGATAACTTCTTCATCCCAACTCCTATGAGATTTATTCAACTTCCTGGTGTTTCTCCACCACTTTATGTATCCAAATCAAGCTTCTTACAAAGTGATTCATCCTGGTTTGATTGGAACGACGAAGAAGCTGTCCTATTCCCAAACTGGGAAACTGGAATCACCTGATTAGAAAGTGGGATAACTTCTTCATCCCAACTCCTATGAGATTTATTCAACTTCCTGGTGATTCTCCAACACTTTATGTATCCAAATCAAGCTTCTTACAAAGTGATTCATCCTGGTTTGATTGGAACGACGAAGAAGCTGTCCTATTCCCAAACTGGGAAACTGGAATCACCTGATTAGAAAGTGGGATAACTTCTTCATCCCAACTCCTATGAGATTTATTCAACTTCCTGGTGTTTCTCCACCAATTTATGTATCCAAATCAAGCTTCTTACAAAGTGATTCATCCTGGTTTGATTGGAACGACGAAGAAGCTGTCCTATTCCCAAACTGGGAAACTGGAATCACCTGATTAGAAAGTGGGATAACTTCTTCATCCCAACTCCTATGAGATTTATTCAACTTCCTGGTGATTCTCAAACTTTATGTATCCAAATCAAGCTTCTTACAAAGTGATTCATCCTGGTTTGATTGGAACGACGAAGAAGCTGTCCTATTCCCAAACTGGGAGGAAACTGGAATCACCTGATTAGAAAGTGGGATAACTTCTTCATCCCAACTCCTATGAGATTTATTCAACTTCCTGGTGTTTCTCCCCTTTATGTATCCAAATCAAGCTTCTTACAAAGTGATTCATCCTGGTTTGATTGGAACGACGAAGAAGCTGTCCTATTCCCAAACTGGGAAACTGGAATCACCTGATTAGAAAGTGGGATAACTTCTTCATCCCAACTCCTATGAGATTTATTCAACTTCCTGGTGATTCTCCCACACTTTATGTATCCAAATCAAGCTTCTTACAAAGTGATTCATCCTGGTTTGATTGGAACGACGAAGAAGCTGTCCTATTCCCAAACTGGGAAACTGGAATCACCTGATTAGAAAGTGGGATAACTTCTTCATCCAACTCCTATGAGATTTATTCAACTTCCTGGTGTTTCTCCACCTTTATGTATCCAAATCAAGCTTCTTACAAAGTGATTCATCCTGGTTTGATTGGAACGACGAAGAAGCTGTCCTATTCCCAAACTGGGAAACTGGAATCACCTGATTTGAAAGTGGGATAACTTCTTCATCCCAACTCCTATGAGATTTATTCAACTTCCTGGTGATTCTCCAACACTTTATGTATCCAAATCAAGCTTCTTACAAAGTGATTCATCCTGGTTTGATTGGAACGACGAAGAAGCTGTCCTATTCCCAAACTGGGAAACTGGAATCACCTGATTTGAAAGTGGGATAACTTCTTCATCCCAACTCCTATGAGATTTATTCAACTTCCTGGTGATTCTCCAACACTTTATGTATCCAAATCAAGCTTCTTACAAAGTGATTCATCCTGGTTTGATTGGAACGACGAAGAAGCTGTCCTATTCCCAAACTGGGAAACTGGAATCACCTGATTAGAAAGTGGGATAACTTCTTCATCCCAACTCCTATGAGATTTATTCAACTTCCTGGTGTTTCTCCACCATTTATGTATCAAATCAAGCTTCTTACAAAGTGATTCATCCTGGTTTGATTGGAACGACGAGAAGAAGCTGTCCTATTCCCAAGCTGCGAAACTGGAATCACCTGGTTTGAATGTGGGATAACTTCTTCATCCCATCTCCTATGAGATTTATTCAACTTCCTGGTGATTCTCCACCATTTTATGTATCCAAATCAAGCTTCTTACAAAGTGATTCATCCTGGTTTGATTGGAACGACGAAGAAGCTGTCCTATTCCCAAACTGGGAAACTGGAATCACCTGATTTGAAAGTGGGATAACTTCTTCATCCCATCTCCTATGAGATTTATTCAACTTCCTTGTGATTCTCCACAAACTTTATGTATCCAAATCAAGCTTCTTACAAAGTGATTCATCGTGGATTGATTGGAACGATGCAGAAGCTTTCCTATTCCCAAACTGGGAAACTGGAATCACCTGATTTGAAAGTGGGATAACTTCTTCATCCCAACTCCTATGAGATTTATTCAACTTCCTGGTGATTCTCCACCACTTTATGATTCCAAATCAAGCTTCTTACAAAGTGATTCATCCTGGTTTGATTGGAACGACGAAGACGCTGTGCTATTCCCAAACTGGGAAACTGGAATCACCTGATTAGAAAGTGGGATAACTTCTTCATCCCAACTCCAATGAGATTTATTCAACTTCCTGGTGATTCTCCACCACTTTATGTATCCAAATCACGCTTCTCACAAATTGATTCATCCTGGTTTGATTGGAACGACGAAGAAGCTGTCCTACTCCCAAACTGGGAAACTGGAATCACTTGATTTGAAAGTGGGATACCTTCTTCATGCCAACTTTTAGGAGTTTTTTTCAACTTCCTGGTGATTCTCCACCACTTTATGTACCCAAATCAAGCTTCTTACAAAGTGATTCATCCTGGTTTGATTGGAACGACGAAGAAGCTGTCCTATTCCCAAACTGGGAAACTGGAATCACCTGATTAAAAGTGGGATAACTTCTTCATCCCAACTCCTATGAGATTTATTCAACTTCCTGGTGATTCTCCACCACTTTATGTATCCAAATCAAGCTTCTTACAAAGTGATTCATCATGGTTTGATTGGAACGACGAAGAAGCTGTCCTATTCCCAAACTGGGAAACTGGAATCACCTGATTTGAAAGTGGGATAACTTCTTCATCCCAACTCCTATGAGATTTATTCAACTTCCTGGTGATTCTCCACCACTTTATGTATCCAAATCAAGCTTCTTACAAAGTGATTCATCCTGGTTTGACTGGAATGACGAAGAAGATGTCCTATTCCCAAACTGGGAAACTGGAATCACCTGATTTGAAAGTGGGATAACTTCTTAATCCCAGCTCCTATGTGATTTATTCAACTTCCTGGTGGTTCTCCACCACTTTATGTATCCAAATCGAGATTCTTACAAAGTGATTCATCCTGGTTTGATTGGAACGACGAAGAAGCTGTCCTATTCCCAAACTGCGAAACTGGAATCACCTGATTTGAAAGTGGGATAACTTCTTCATCCCAACTTCGATGCGATTTATTCAACTTCCTGGTAATTCTCCAACACTTTATGTATCCAAATCAAGCTTCGTACAAACTTATTCATCCTGGTTTGATTGCAACGACTAAGAAGCTGTCCTATTCCCAAACTGCGAAACTGGAATCACCTGATTAGAAAGTGGGATAACTTCTTCATCCCAACTCCTATGAGATTTATTCAACTTCCTGGTGTTTCTCCACCATTTATGTATCCAAATCAAGCTTCTTACAAAAAAGTGATTCATCCTGGTTTGATTGGAACGACGAAGAAGCTGTCCTATTCCCAAACTGGGAAACTGGAATCACCTGATTAGAAAGTGGGATAACTTCTTCATCCCAACTCCTATGAGATTTATTCAACTTCCTGGTGATTCTCCAACACTTTATGTATCCAAATCAAGCTTCTTACAAAGTGATTCATCCTGTTTGATTGGAACGAAGAAGAAGCTGTCCTATTCCCAAACTGGGAAACTGGAATCACCTGATTAGAAAGTGGGATAACTTCTTCATCCCAACTCCTATGAGATTTATTCAACTTCCTGGTGTTCTCCACCATTTTATGTATCCAAATCAAGCTTCTTACAAAGTGATTCATCCTGGTTTGATTGGAACGACGGAGAAGCTGTCCTATTCCCAAACTGGGAAACTGGAATCACCTGATTAGAAAGTGGGATAACTTCTTCATCCCAACTCCTATGAGATTTATTCAACTTCCTGGTGTTTCTCCACCACTTTATGTATCCAAATCAAGCTTCTTACAAAGTGATTATCCTGGTTTGATTGGATTGACGAAGAAGCTGTCCTATTCCCAAACTGGAAAACTGGAATCACCTGATTTGAAAGTGCGATAACTTCTTCATCCCAACTCCTATGAGATTTATTCAACTTCCTGGTGATTCTCCAACACTTTATGTATCCAAATCAAGCTTCTTACAAAGTGATTCATCCTGGTTTGATTGGAACGACGAAGAAGCTGTCCTATTCCCAAACTGGGAAACTGGAATCACCTGATTAGAAAGTGGGATAACTTCTTCATCCCAACTCCTATGAGATTTATTCAACTTCCTGGTGTTTCTCCAACACTTTATGTATCCAAATCAAGCTTCTTACAAAGTGATTCATCCTGGTTTGATTGGAACGACGAAGAAGCTGTCCTATTCCCAAACTGGGAAACTGGAATCACCTGATTAGAAAGTGGGATAACTTCTTCATCCCAACTCCTATGAGATTTATTCAACTTCCTAGTGTTTCTCCACCATTTTATGTATCCAAATCAAGCTTCTTACAAAGTGATTCATCCAGGTTTGATTGGAACGACGAAGAAGCTGTCCTATTCCCAAACTGGGAAACTGGAATCACTTGATTAAAAAATGGGATAACTTCTTCATCCCAACTCCTATGAGATTTATTCAACTTCCTGGTGATTCTCCAACACTTTATGTATCCAAATCAAGCTTCTTACAAAGTGATTCATCCTGGTTTGATTGGAACGACGAAGAAGCTGTCCTATTCCCAAACTGAGAAACTGGAATCACCTGATTAGAAAGTGGGATAACTTCTTCATCCCAACTCCTATGAGATTTATTCAACTTCCTGGTGATTCTCCACCATTTTATGTATCCAAATCAAGCTTCTTACAAAGTGATTCATCCTGGTTTGATTGGAACGAAGAAGAAGCTGTCCTATTCCCAAACTGGGAAACTGGAATCACCTGATTTGAAAG
Source organism: Brassica rapa (assembly GCF_000309985.2). Classification (NCBI taxonomy): domain Eukaryota; kingdom Viridiplantae; phylum Streptophyta; class Magnoliopsida; order Brassicales; family Brassicaceae; genus Brassica; species Brassica rapa. The sequence goes on from NW_022610611.1 coordinate 22,109, forward strand.
TGGGATAACTTCTTTATCCCAACCTTATGAGATTTATTCAACTTCCTGGTGATTCTCCAACACTTTATGTATCCAAATCAAGCTTCTTACAAAGTGATTCATCCTGCTTTGATTGGAACGACGAAGAAGCTGTCATATTCCCAAACTGGGAAACTGGAATCACCTGATTAGAAAGTGGGATAACTTCTTCATCCCAACTCCTATGAGATTTATTCAACTTCCTGGTGATTCTCCAACACTTTATGTATCCAAATCAAGCTTCTTACAAAGTGATTCATCCTGGTTTGATTGGAACGACGAAGAAGCTGTCCTATTCCCAAACTGGGAAACTGGAATCACCTGATTAGAAAGTGGGATAACTTCTTCATCCCAACTCCTATGAGATTTATTCAACTTCCTGGTGTTTCTCCACCACTTTATGTATCCAAATCAAGCTTCTTACAAAGTGATTCATCCTGGTTTGATTGGAACGACGAAGAAGCTGGTCTATTCCCAAACTGGGAAACTGGAATCACCTGATTAGAAAGTGGGATAACTTCTTCATCCCAACTCCTATGAGATTTATTCAACTTCCTGGTGTTTCTCCAACACTTTATGTATCCAAATAAAGCTTCTTACAAAGTGATTCATCCTGGTTTGATTGGAACGACGAAGAAGCTGTCCTATTCCCAAACTGGGAAACTGGAATCACCTGATTAGAAAGTGGGATAACTTCTTCATCCCAACTCCTATGAGATTTATTCAACTTCCTGGTGATTCTCCACCTTTATGTATCCAAATCAAGCTTCTTACAAAGTGATTCATCCTGGTTTGATTGGAACGACGAAGAAGCTGTCCTATTCCCAAACTGGGAAACTGGAATCACCTGATTAGAAAGTGGGATAACTTCTTCATCCCAACTCCTATGAGATTTATTCAACTTCCTGGTGATTCTCCAACACTTTATGTATCCAAATCAAGCTTCTTACAAAGTGATTCATCCTGGTTTGATTGGAACGACGAAGAAGCTGTCCTATTCCCAAACTGGGAAACTGGAATCACCTGATTAGAAAGTGGGATAACTTCTTCATCCCAACTCCTATGAGATTTATTCAACTTCCTGGTGTTTCTCCACATTTTATGTATCCAAATCAAGCTTCTTACAAAGTGATTCATCCTGGTTTGATTGGAACGACGAAGAAGCTGTCCTATTCCCAAACTGGGAAACTGGAATCACCTGATTGAAAGTGGGATAACTTCTTCATCCCAACTCCTATGAGATTTATTCAACTTCCTGGTGATTCTCCAACACTTTATGTATCCAAATCAAGCTTCTTACAAAGTGATTCATCCTGGTTTGATTGGAACGACGAAGAAGCTGTCCTATTCCCAAACTGGGAAACTGGAATCACCTGATTGAAAGTGGGATAACTTCTTCATCCCAACTCCTATGAGATTTATTCAACTTCCTGGTTTTCCACCACTTTATGTATCCAAATCAAGCTTCTTACAAAGTGATTCATCCTGGTTGATTGGAACGACGAAGAAGCTGTCCTATTCCCAAACTGGGGGAAACTGGAATCACCTGATTTGAAAGTGGGATAACTTCTTCATCCCAACTCCTATGAGATTTATTCAACTTCCTGGTGATTCTCCAACCACTTTATGTATCCAAATCAAGCTTCTTACAAAGTGATTCATCCTGGTTTGATTGGAACGACGAAGAAGCTGTCCTATTCCCAAACTGGGAAACTGGAATCACCTGATTAGAAAGTGGGATAACTTCTTCATCCCAACTCCTATGAGATTTATTCAACTTCCTGGTGATTCTCCACCATTTTATGTATCCAAATCAAGCTTCTTACAAAGTGATTCATCCTGGTTTGATTGGAACGACGAAGAAGCTGTCCTATTCCCAAACTGGGAAACTGGAATCACCTGATTAGAAAGTGGGATAACTTCTTCATCCCAACTCCTATGAGATTTATTCAACTTCCTGGTGTTTCTCCACCACTTTATTTATCCAAATCAAGCTTCTTACAAAGTGATTCATCCTGGTTTGATTGGAACGACGAAGAAGCTGTCCTATTCCCAAACTGGGAAACTGGAATCACCTGATTTGAAAGTGGGATAACTTCTTCATCCCAACTCCTATGAGATTTATTCAACTTCCTGGTGTGATTCTCCACCACTTTATGTATCCAAATCAAGCTTCTTACAAAGTGATTCATCCTGGTTTGATTGGAACGACAAAGAAGCTGTCCTATTCCCAAACTGGAATCACCTGATTAGAATGTGGGATAACTCATTCATCCCAACTCTTATGAGATTTATTCAACTTCCTGATGTTTCACCAACACTTTATGTATCCAAATCAAGCTTCTTACAAATTAATTCATCCTGGTTTGATTGGAACGACGAAGAAGCTGTCCTATTCCCAAACTGGGAAACTGGAATCACCTGATTAGAAAGTTGGATAACTTCTTCATCCCAACTCCTACGAGATTTATTCAACTTCCTGGTGTTTCTCCACACTTTATGTATCCAAATCAAGCTTCTTACAAAGTGATTCATCCTGGTTGATTGGACAACGACGAAGAAGCTGTCCTATTCCCAAACTGGGAAACTGGAATCACCTGATTAGAAAGTGGGATAACTTCTTCATCCCAACTCCTATGAGATTTATTCAACTTCCTGGTGATTCTCCCACACTTTATGTATCCAAATCAAGCTTCTTACAAAGTGATTCATCCTGGTTTGATTGGAACGACGAAGAAGCTGTCCTATTCCCAACTGGGGAAACTGGAATCACCTGATTAGAAAGTGGGATAACTTCTTCATCCCAACTCCTATGAGATTTATTCAACTTCCTGGTGTTTCTCCACATTTATGTATCCAAATCAAGCTTCTTACAAAGTGATTCATCCTGGTTTGATTGGAACGACGAAGAAGCTGTCCTATTCCCAAACTGGGAAACTGGAATCACCTGATTGAAAGTGGGATAACTTCTTCATCCCAACTCCTATGAGATTTATTCAACTTCCTGGTGATTCTCCAACACTTTATGTATCCAAATCAAGCTTCTTACAAAGTGATTCATCCTGGTTTGATTGGAACGACGAAGAAGCTGTCCTATTCCCAAACTGGGAAACTGGAATCACCTGATTTGAAAGTGGGATAACTTCTTCATCCCAACTCCTATGAGATTTATTCAACTTCCTGGTGATTCTCCAACACTTTATGTATCCAAATCAAGCTTCTTACAAAGTGATTCATCCTGGTTTGATTGGAACGACGAAGAAGCTGTCCTATTCCCAAACTGGGAAACTGGAATCACCTGATTAGAAAGTGGGATACTTCTTCATCCCAACTCCTATGAGATTTATTCAACTTCCTGGTTATTCTCCACCACTTTATGTATCCAAATCAAGCTTCTTACAAAGTGATTCATCCTGGTTTGATTGGAACGACGAAGAAGCTGTCCTATTCCCAAACTGGGAAACTGGAATCACCTGATTAGAAAGTGGGATAACTTCTTCATCCCAACTCCTATGAGATTTATTCAACTTCCTGGTGATTCTCCAACACTTTATGTATCCAAATCAAGCTTCTTACAAAGTGATTCATCCTGGTTTGATTGGAACGACGAAGAAGCTGACCTTTTCCCAAACTGGGAAACTGGAATCACCTGATTTGAAAGTGGGATAACTTCTTCATCCCAACTCCTATGACATTTATTAAACTTCATGGTGTTTCTCCAACACTTTATGTATCCAAATCAAGCTTCTTACAAAGTGATTCATCCTGGTTTGATTGGAACGACGAAAAAGCTGTCCTATTCCCAAACTGGGAAACTGGAATCACCTGATTAGAAAGTGGGATAACTTCTTCATCCCAACTCCTATGAGATTTATTCAACTTCCTGGTTATTCTCCAACACTTTATGTATCCAAATCAAGCTTCTTACAAAGTGATTCATCCTGGATTGATTGGAACGACGAAGAAGCTGTCCTATTCCCAAACTGGGAAACTGGAATCACCTGATTAGAAAGTGGGATAACTTCTTCATCCCAACTCCTATGAGATTTATTCAACTTCCTGGTGTTTCTCCACCCTTTATGTATCCAAATCAAGCTTCTTACAAAGTGATTCATCCTGGTTTGATTGGAACGACGAAGAAGCTGTCCTATTCCCAAACTGGGAAACTGGAATCACCTGATTGAAAGTGGGATAACTTCTTCATCCCAACTCCTATGAGATTTATTCAACTTCCTGTGATTCTCCAACACTTTATGTATCCAAATCAAGCTTCTTACAAAGTGATTCATCTGGTTTGATTGGAACGACGAAGAAGCTGTCCTATTCCCACACTGGGAAACTGGAATCACCTGATTGAAAGTGGGATAACTTCTTCATCCCAACTCCTATGAGATTTATTCAACTTCCTGGTGATTCTCCCACCCTTTTATGTATCCAAATCAAGCTTCTTACAAAGTGATTCATCCTGGTTTGATTGGAACGACGAAGAGGCTGTCCTATTCCCAAACTGGGAAACTGGAATCACCTGATTTGAAAGTGGGATAACTTCTTCATCCCAACTCCTATGAGATTTATTCAACTTCCTGGTGATTCTCCAACACTTTATGTATCCAAATCAAGCTTCTTACAAAGTGATTCATCCTGGTTTGATTGGACGACGAAGAAGCTGTCCTATTCCCAAACTGGGAAACTGGAATCACCTGATTAGAAAGTGGGATAACTTCTTCATCCCAACTCCTATGAGATTTATTCAACTTCCTGGTGATTCTCCAACCACTTTATGTATCCAAATCAAGCTTCTTACAAAGTGATTCATCCTGGTTTGATTGGAACGACGAAGAAGCTGTCCTATTCCCAAACTGGGAAACTGGAATCACCTGATTAGAAAGTGGGATAACTTCTTCATCCCAACTCCTATGAGATTTATTCAACTTCCTGGTGATTCTCCACCATTTTATGTATCCAAATCAAGCTTCTTACAAAGTGATTCATCCTGGTTTGATTGGAACGACGAAGAAGCTGTCCTATTCCCAAACTGGGAAACTGGAATCACCTGATTTGAAAGTGGGATAACTTCTTCATCCCAACTCCTATGAGATTTATTCAACTTCCTGGTGATTCTCCACCACTTTATGTATCCAAATCAAGCTTCTTACAAAGTGATTCATCCTGGTTTGATTGGAACGACGAAGAAGCTGTCCTATTCCCAAACTGGGAAACTGGAATCACCTGATTGAAAGTGGGATAACTTCTTCATCCCAACTCCTATGAGATTTATTCAACTTCTGGATTCTCCACCACTTTATGTATCCAAATCAAGCTTCTTACAAAGTGATTCATCGTGGTTTGATTGGAACGACGAAGAAGCTGTCCTATTCCCAAACTGGGAAACTGGAATCACCTGATTTGAAAGTGGGATAACTTCTTCATCCCAGCTCCTATGAGATTTATTCAACTTCCTGGTGATTCTCCACCATTTTAAGTATCCAAATCGAGCTTCTTACAAAGTGATTCATCCTGGTTTGATTGGAACGACGCAGAAGCTGTCTTGTTCCCAACTGAGAAACTGGAATCACCTGATTTGAAAGTGGATAACTTCTTCATCCCAACTCCTATGAGATTTATTCAACTTCCTGGTGTTTCTCCACCATTTTATGTATCCAAATCAAGCTTCTTACAAAGTGATTCATCCTGGTTTGATTGGAACGACGAAGAAGCTGTCCTATTCCCAAACTGGGAAACTGGAATCACCTGATTAGAAAGTGGGATAACTTCTTCATCCCAACTCCTATGAGATTTATTCAACTTCCTGGTGATTCTCCAACACTTTATGTATCCAAATCAAGCTTCTTACAAAGTGATTCATCCTGGTTGATTGGAACGACGAAGAAGCTGTCCTATTCCCAAACTGGGAAACTGGAATCACCTGATTTGAAAGTGGGATAACTTCTTCATCCCAACTCCTATGAGATTTATTCAACTTCCTGGTGTTTCTCCCACACTTTATGTATCCAAATCAAGCTTCTTACAAAGTGATTCATCCTGGTTTGATTGGAACGACGAAGAAGCTGTCCTATTCCCAAACTGGGAAACTGGAATCACCTGATTAGAAAGTGGGATAACTTCTTCATCCCAACTCCTATGAGATTTATTCAACTTCCTGGTGATTCTCCACCTTTATGTATCCAAATCAAGCTTCTTACAAAGTGATTCATCCTGGTTTGATTGGAACGACGAAGAAGCTGTCCTATTCCCAAACTGGGAAACTGGAATCACCTGATTTGAAAGTGGGATAACTTCTTCATCCCAACTCCTATGAGATTTATTCAACTTCCTGGTGATTCTCCAACACTTTATGTATCCAAATCAAGCTTCTTACAAAGTGATTCATCCTGGTTTGATTGGAACGACGAGAAGAAGCTGTCCTATTCCCAAACTGGGAAACTGGAATCACCTGATTAGAAAGTGGGATAACTTCTTCATCCCAACTCCTATGAGATTTATTCAACTCCTGGTGTTTCTCCACCATTTTATGTATCCAAATCAAGCTTCTTACAAAGTGATTCATCCTGGTTTGATTGGAACGACGAAGAAGCTGAAGTCCTATTCCCAAACTGGGAAACTGGAATCACCTGATTTGAAAGTGGGGATAACTTCTTCATCCCAACTCCTATGAGATTTATTCAACTTCCTGGTGATTCTCCAACACTTTATGTATCCAAATCAAGCTTCTTACAAAGTGATTCATCCTGGTTTGATTGGAACGACGAGGAGAAGCTGTCCTATTCCCAAACTGGGAAACTGGAATCACCTGATTTGAAAGTGGGATAACTTCTTCATCCCAACTCCTATGAGATTTATTCAACTTCCTGGTGATTCTCCACCACTTTATGTATCCAAATCAAGCTTCTTACAAAGTGATTCATCCTGGTTGATTGGAACGACGAAGAAGCTGTCCTATTCCCAAACGGGGAAACTGGAATCACCTGATTAGAAAGTGGGATAACTTCTTCATCCCAACTCCTATGAGATTTATTCAACTTCCTGGTGTTTCTCCACCACTTTATGTATCCAAATCAAGCTTCTTACAAAGTGATTCATCCTGGTTTGATTGGAACGACGAAAGAAGCTGTCCTATTCCCAAACTGGGAAACTGGAATCACCTGATTTGAAAGTGGGATAACTTCTTCATCCCAACTCCTATGAGATTATATTCAACTTCCTGGTGATTCTCCACCACTTTATGTATCCAAATCAAGCTTCTTACAAAGTGATTCATCCTGGTTTGATTGGAACGAGAAGAAGCTGTCTATTCCCAAACTGGGAACTAAGGAATCACCTGATTAGAAAGTGGGATAACTTCTTCATCCCAACTCCTATGAGATTTATTCAACTTCCTGGTGATTCTCCAACACTTTATGTATCCAAATCAAGCTTCTTACAAAGTGATTCATCCTGGTTTGATTGGAACGACGAAGAAGCTGTCCTATTCCCAAACTGGGAAACTGGAATCACCTGATTAGAAAGTGGGATAACTTCTTCATCCCAACTCCTATGAGATTTTTATTCAACTCCTGGTGATTCTCCACATTATGTATCAAAATCAAGCTTCTTACAAAGTGATTCATCCTGGTTTGATTGGAACGACGAAGAAGCTGTCCTATTCCCAAACTGGGAAACTGGAATCACCTGATTAGAAAGTGGGATAACTTCTTCATCCCAACTCCTATGAGATTTATTCAACTTCCTGGTGATTCTCCACCATTTTATGTATCCAAATCAAGCTTCTTACAAAGTGATTCATCCTGGTTTGATTGGAACGACGAAGAAGCTGTCCTATTCCCAAACTGGGAAACTGGAATCACCTGATTTGAAAGTGGGATAACTTCTTCATCCCAACTCCTATGAGATTTATTCAACTTCCTGGTGATTCTCCAACACTTTATGTATCCAAATCAAGCTTCTTACAAAGTGATTCATCCTGGTTTGATTGGAACGACGAAGAAGCTGTCCTATTCCCAAACTGGGAAACTGGAATCACCTGATTAGAAAGTGGGATAACTTCTTCATCCCAACTCCTATGAGATTTATTCAACTTCCTGGTGATTCTCAACCATTTTATGTATCCAAATCAAGCTTCTTACAAAGTGATTCATCCTGGTTTGATTGGAACGACGAAGAAGCTGTCCTATTCCCAAACTGGGAAACTGGAATCACCTGATTAGAAAGTGGGATAACTCTTCATCCAACTTCCTATGAGATTTATTCAACTTCCTGGTGATTCTCCACCACTTTATGTATCCAAATCAAGCTTCTTACAAAGTGATTCATCCTGGTTTGATTGGAACGACGAAGAAGCTGTCCTATTCCCAAACTGGGAAACTGGAATCACCTGATTTGAAAGTGGGATAACTTCTTCATCCCAATCCTATGAGATTTATTCAACTTCCTGGTGATTCTCCAACACTTATGTATCAAAATCAAGCTTCTTACAAAGTGATTCATCCTGGTTTGATTGGGAACGAAGAAGAAGCTGTCCTATTCCCAAACTGGGAAACTGGAATCACTGATTGAAAGTGGGATAACTTCTCATCCCAACTCCTATGAGATTTATTCAACTTCCTGGTGATTCTCCACACATTTATGTATCCAAATCAAGCTTCTTACAAAGTGATTATCCTGGTTGATTGGAACGACGGAGACAGCTGTCCTATTCCCAAATGGGAAACTGGAATCACCTGATTAGAAAGTGGGATAACTCTTCATCCCAACTCCTATGAGATTTATTCAACTTCCTGGTGTTTCTCCACCATTTTATGTATCCAAATCAAGCTTCTTACAAAGTGATTCATCCGGTTTGATTGGAACGACGAAGAAGCTGTCCTATTCCCAAACTGGGGAAACTGGATCACCTGATTAGAAAGTGGGATAACTTCTTCATCCCAACTCCTATGAGATTTATTCAACTTCCTGGTGTTTCTCCAACATTTTATGTATCCAAATCAAGCTTCTTACAAGTGATTCTCATTGGTTTGATTGGAACGACGAAGA